>NW_025346871.1:225-2779 GCF_016433145.1 Gracilinanus agilis | reverse complement strand
TAGTAAAACCATACTAGTGGGAGATCTAAATATTCCTCTGTCAAATCGAGATAAATCAAACCGAAAAATAAATAAGAAAGAGGTAAGAGAGCTGAATGAAGTCCTAAAAAATTAGATCTAATTGATATGTGGAGAAAAATAAATAGGGACAAAAAGGAATATACCTTCTTCTCAGCTGCACATGGCACATTCACAAAGATTGACCATGTTATAGGGCATAGAATCATTGCAAACAAATGCAAAAGAGCAGAAATAATAAATGTAACCTTCTCAGATCATAATGCAATAAAAATAATAATTAGTAAGGGCACTTGGACAGGAAAATCAAAAACTAATTGGAAATTAAATAATATGATTCTTCAAAACCAATTTGTCAAAGAAGGAATCATAGAAACAATCAACAATTTCATTGAAGAAAATGACAATGATGAGACATCCTACCAAACTCTGTGGGATGCGGCCAAGGCAGTACTCAGGGGGAAATTTCTATCCTTGAGTGCATATATTAACAAATTAAGGAGGGCAGACATCAATGGATTGGCATGCAACTCAAAAAATCAGAAAGTGAGCAAATTAAAAATCCCCAGATGAAAACTAAATTAGAAATACTAAAAACCAAGGGAGAAAAAATCGAAAGTAAAAGAACTATTGAATTAATAAATAAGACTAGAAGCTGGTACTTTGAAAAAACAGATAAAATAGACAAAGTACTGGTCAATCTAATGAAAAAAGGAAAGAAGAAAACCAAATTGATAGTATCAAAGATGAAAAGGGAGACCTCACCTCTAATGAAGGAGAAATTAAGGCAATCATTAAAAACTATTTTGCCCAATTATATGGCAATAAATATAACAATTTAGAAGATATGGACAAATATTTACAAAAATATAAACTGCCTAGATTAACAGCAGAAGAAATAGAATACCTCAATAATCCCATATCAGAAATAGAAATTGAACAAGCCATCAAAGAACTCCCTAAGAAAAAATCACCAGGACCTGATGGATTCACAAGTGAATTCTATCAGACATTCAAAGAGCAACTAATCCCAATACTATACAAATTATTTGATATGATAAGCAAAGAAGGAGTCCTACGAAATTCCTTTTATGACACAAATATGGTACTGATTCCAAAGCCAGGGAGATCAAAAACAGAGAAAGGAAACTATAGACCAATCTCCCTAATGAACATAGATGCAAAAATCTTAAATAGAATACTAGCAAAGAGACTCCAGCAAGTAATTAAGAAGATCATTCACCACGATCAGGTGGGATTTATACCAGGAATGCAAGGTTGGTTCAACATTAGGAAAACCATCCATATAATTGACCATATCAACAGTCTAAGAAACAAAAATCACATGATTATCTCAATAGATGCTGAAAAAGCCTTTGACAAAATACAGCATCCATTCCTATTGAAAACACTGGAAAGTATAGGAATAGAAGGACCTTTCCTAAAAATAATAAACAGTATATACCTAAAACCATCAACAAACATCATATGCAATGGGGATAAATTAGAAGCCTTCCCAATAAGATCAGGAGTGAAACAAGAATGCCCATTATCACCTCTATTATTTAACATTGTACTAGAAACACTAGCAGTTGCAATTAGAGAAGAAAAAGAAATTGAAGGTATCAAAGTGGGCAAGGAGGAGACTAAGCTATCACTCTTTGCAGATGATATGATGGTTTACTTAAAAAATCCTAGAGAATCAACTAAGAAGCTTGTAGAAATAATCAACAACTTTAGCAAAGTTGCAGGATACAAAATAAATGCACATAGATCATCAGCATTTCTATACATCTCCAACACACTAGAGCAGCAAGAAGTAGAAAGAGAAACACCATTTAAAATCACCCTAGACAATGTAAAATACTTAGGAATCTACCTACCAAAACAAACACAGCAATTATATGAAAACAACTACAAAACACTTTCCAAACAAATAAAACTGGATTTAAACAATTGGAAAGCCATTGATTGCTCATGGGTAGGTCGAGCTAACATAATAAAAATGACAATTCTACTCAAATTAATTTACCTATTTAGCGCCATACCTATCAAGCTACCAAAAAACTTCTTTACTGAATTAGAAAAAACTATAACAAATTTCATTTGGAATAACAAAAGATCAAGAATATCAAGGGAAATAATGAAAAAAATGTGAAGGAAGGGGGCCTAGCAGTACCAGATATTAAACTATACTATAAAGCAGCAGTCATCAAAACAATGTGGTACTAGCTAAGAGATAGAGAGGAGGATCAATGGAATAGACTTGGGATACATGACATCAGCAAGACAGTGTATGATAAACCCAAAGAGCCCAACTTTTGGGACATGAATCCACTATTTGACAAAAACTGCTGGGAAATTTGGAAAACAATATGGGAGAGATTAGGTCTAGATCAACATCTCATACCCTACACCAAGATAAATTCAGAATGGGTGAATGACTTGAATATAAAGAGGGAAACTATAAACAAGTTAAGTGAACACATAATAGTATACTTGTCAGATCTCTGGGAAAGGAAAGACTTTAAAACCA
>NW_025346871.1:0-125 GCF_016433145.1 Gracilinanus agilis | reverse complement strand
AAGTGTTCCAAATCTCTAATAATCAGAGAAATGCAAATCAAAACAACTCTGAGGTATCACCTCACACCTAGCAGATTGGCTAAAATGAAAGAAGGGGAGAGTAATGAATGCTGGAGGGGATGTGG
>NW_025346870.1:353-2460 GCF_016433145.1 Gracilinanus agilis | reverse complement strand
TTAGACTGTTGATATGGTCAATTATGTGGATGGTTTTCCTAATGTTGAACCATCCTTGCATTCCTGGTATAAATCCCACCTGATCATGGTGGATGACCTTCTTAATTACTTGCTGGAGTCTCTTTGCTAATATTCTATTTAAGATTTTTGCATCTATGTTCTTTAGGGAGATTGCTCTATAGTTTTCTTTTTCTCTTTTTGGTCTACCTGGCATTGGAATCAGTACCATATTTGTGTCATAAAAGGAATTTGGGGGTTCCAGGTTAAGATGGCGGCAGAGTAAGAAGCAGCTCTTAACCTCTCCTGACCGAAACACACAAAACTCCTCAAGGGGACATAAAAATAAGTCCAGACGAACGGAGAAACCCCACAACAGGGCACAGTGTGGAAGGTACGTGGAATCGAGGCATTTCCATGCTATAAAGGGTTGAAACAGCTCTCACTAAATCGCGGGCTGAGCAACCACCCCACCCCCACCCCCTCCACATACAACATCTATAGTGCCGCAGCCAGCTAAAAAGAAATAGAGCAAGTTTGGGGCACCCATCGAGTCATTGGCAGCTCCGGGGCCTGTTCCTGAGAGCAGCAAGATTTAGGACCCCAATAAGCCAAAGAACGCACGTGAAATCTGAGCGCGGGAGCAGAGAGTGGATGCAGGGCGCAGAACGCGGGCTGAGAGCACAGGCACTGGTGGAGGCGTGTGGAGGCAGACACAGCCAGGAACTAAAGCTCTGAAAACCTGAGTGCGGAAGCAGTGCAGACAGGTATATGTCTGTGGAAGCAGAGCCCTGAGACTTGTAAAGGAACCTCCTGCAGAGGATCAAGCAAGGGGGTCCACCAGGGGGCTTGACCTTGGAAAAAACCAGAACTCAGACCTCAGGAGCCAATAGACCGCGGACAGACACTGAGCGAGAGGATAAACCTGAGAAGCTGTTGGGCTAATGATGGCTACCCAGTCTCAGGAAGCTCAGAATAGAAAGAATAACAACAAGAAAAAGAAGCCTTTAACACGCGACAACTTTTACACAGAGAAAATCCCGACAACCTAGCAAACAGAGGAGGAGAACAGACAAGCATTCGGACACTCCTCAAATAAGGAAAACTCCTCACAAGCTATGGAAGAGTTCAAAACTGAGATTTTGAGGAAAATAGAAGAGATCTGGCAAGAAAATAACTGTTTAAAAGGTAGAATCTTGCAATTGAACACCAGAAATGACCAGATTGAAAAGGAATACCAGAAGATTATGGCCGAAAACCAGAAGATTATGGCCGAAAACCAAAAGATTATAGCCGAAAATCAATCCCTAAAGGCTAGAATTGAGCAAGTAGAAGCTAATGATCTCTCAAGACAACAAGAACAAATAAAACAAAGTCAAAAGACTGAAAAAATAGAAGGAAACATGAAATATCTCAATGAGAGAGTGACAGACCAAGAAAACCGGTCTAGAAGAGACAATTTGAGAATAATTGGACTTCCAAAAATACCAGAAATTAATAGAAACCTGGACTCCGTACTAAAAGAAATTATTCAGCGAAATTGCCCTGAAGTCCTACAACAAGAGGACAATATAGACATTGAAAGGATTCATACAACACCCACTACATTCGATCCAGAGAAGAAAACGGTTTTAATATTATTGCCAAATTCAAAAGCTTTCAAAGCAAAAGAAAAAATCTTACAAGAAGCCAGAAAGGAGCACCAATCAGGATCACACAGGATCTGGCAGCCTCCACACTAAAAGACCTCAAAGCTTGGAATACGATATTCAGAAAGGCAAGAGAGCTGGGCCTGCAACCACGGATCAACTACCCATCAAAATTGACTATATATTTCCAGGGGAAAGTATGGGCATTCAACAAAATTGAAGAATTCCAGGTATTTGCAAAGAAAAGACCAGGGCTAAATGGAAAGTTTGATATCGAACCACAAAAATCGAGAGAAACCTGAAAAGGTAAATAAGATACAGAGGGGAAAGAAAGAAAACTTAAAATTTTTAAATTTGCCTTTTTAAGGGCCTCAGTGAGATCTAATTATATGTATTCCTATGTAGAGAAATGTTATGTATAATTCTCTGTAGTGAACTCTATTCACTATTATAATATTCAC
>NW_025346870.1:0-254 GCF_016433145.1 Gracilinanus agilis | reverse complement strand
TATAAGAAGGAGAGGAAGAGAGCATAAAGAGGTAATAATCAAACCTTTCTCTCAGTGTAATCAACCCTGAGAGGGAAGAGTAGTTTTACTATCCATTGGGAAATAAAACTCTTATCTAACCCTTCTGAGAAAGTTAGAAGGGATAAACCAAAGGGAGCAGGGGCGTGGGGAGGTCAAAAAAAAGGAGGGGTGAAGGGGGAGGGAATTCATAAGGCCTTTAAAAACAAAAAGAGGGGGGGAAAATAAGGGAGGGG
>NW_025346869.1:0-4328 GCF_016433145.1 Gracilinanus agilis | reverse complement strand
TTCCTCTGAACCCTCCAGATTGTTTGTAACATAAAAACAAAATTGCAGCTGGATGAGACCTTCTTCTGAGCAAGAGTAATGAAGGTCACTCCAAAAGATTGCTCCTTGAGATATCAGTATAACCTAAATATCCGCAGGGTTGGCTTATACTCTGCTGAGGATCCTTACCTTTTCCAACTACACATAGTTGTGTGACACTTTTGGCTAACTATACCCCAAGGCTGAATCTCTATGAACAATTATAACCCACTTGAACTGATTCCATAATGACTAATATACTTGACTATCACAACCTCCCCCCTCCCCAGTGACTCTGAACCTCTGCCTCCTATTGTTCAAACCCCACTGACCCATCCCTTACCTCCTTCCCCTTTGACTTACCCCATTTCCACCTTCCTTGCCCAGTGTCCTACTTCTTGTCTGCTAGATGTTTCTACACTGCCTTCACATAGCTATGTCTTCTGAATCCTCAATAAAATACCTCATTCAAACAATCCTTTAATGCAAACTATCATTTTATATTTCTCTTTTTATGGCTAAGATCCTTGAGAAGGTCATCTACAAGAGATGCCTCTACTTTTTTCTCCTTTCACTCTCCTTAAATCTCTGAACTCTAATTTCTGATACTATTAAACTGGAACAGCTCTCTCTGAAGTTAACATTCATCTTTAATTGCCAAACTTAATGACCTTTCCTTAGTCCTCATCCTTCTTGACTTCTCTGTAGTCTTTGGTAGTCAACTACCCTCTTCTTAACATTTCGTTTTTTCTAAGTTTCATGACTCTGTTCTATCCAGGCTCTTCTACTTTTTTCACTACTGCTCTGTCTCTTTTACTTTGTCCTCATTCAGGTCAATCCTGATTATAAAGGATGATCTCCTAAGGCTCTGATCTAGGATCTCTTCTTTTCTCCCTCTCTATTATTTTACTTGGAGATCTCATCAGCTCTCTGCAGATAATTCTCTATCCAGTTCTACCTTTCCCCCTTCTGTCTAGTCTTGTATCTCTAACTGCCTAATGGGCGTCTTGAACTGGATGTCCCACAAACATCTGAAACTTAATGTGCCTAAAACTGAACCAATAACTGCCCCAAACTCCCTTCTTCCTAACTTCCCTACTGCTGTCAATGTTTCCTAGCCACCCAGGTTCAAAACCCACATGTCTTTTGTTCTTCAGTCTCTCTGTGTCCTACGGGTAAAGAGTACTTGACTTGGAGTCAGGAAGACAATTGTATCTGGCTTCAGATACTTATTGGTTGTGTGACATTGGGCAATCATTTAGCCTCCTTTTGTCTCAGTTCCCTCAACTATAAAATGGGGATAATAATAGCACCTACCTTACAGTGATATTATGAGAATTGAATGAGAAAATATTTGTAAAGCATTTGGCTCAATGTGTGGCACAGAGAAGATACTTAATAAATGCTCATTTTCTTCCCCTTCTCTCTCTCACATCCCACTATTATCAGATGTCAAATCCTGTCATTTCTACTTCACAGCATCTAACACACACACACACACACACACACACACACACACACACACAATTTAATTTATTTATTCCCTTCTCTCCTCTAGCACTGGCACCATCCTGGTACAGGTCCTTGGCATCTCATATCTGAAATTTTACAATAGACTTTTGGTTGGTCTCCCTTCTTCAGGTATCTCTCAATTCCATCCATCTTCTACTCAGTTGTGAAATTAATCTTCCTTAAGCACATTTCTGACTAGGTCACTCTACACTCCCATTCAATAAACTCCAATGCCTCCCTATTATTTCTAAGATCAACTATAAAATCCTCTTTAAGCCTTTTTTTTAAAACCCTTACCTTCTGACTTAGAATCAATACTAAGTATTGGTTCCACAGTAGAAAACAATAAGGGCCAAGCAATTGGAGTTAAGTGAGTTGCCCAGGATCACACAACTAGGAAGTGTCTGAGGCCAGATATGAATGAAGCACACTATTTTTTAAATCCTTACCTTCTGTTTTGGAATCAGTACTGTATATTAGTTCCAAGGCAGAAGAATGGTAAAATCTAAGCAATGGGTGTTAAGTGACTGGCCTAGGAAATGCCTGAGGCCAGATCTGAACTCCAGGTGGGGTTCTCTGTCCACAGGTGGGGTTCTCTGTCCACTCCTTTTTATTTCCTCACGTGGCTTTTAAAACCTTTCATAACCAAACCCCTTCCTACCTTTCTAGTCTTCTTATACAATACTCACTGCTCTCTCCCTTCCCCGCCCCCAATACTATCTAGTGCTAATACCCAGTCTCTTTATTGGTCCTTTAGCAAGACATTCTGTCTCCTGATTCAGAGCATCTTTGCTGACGGTCCCTTATGCCTAGAACTCTCTCCCTCCTCATCTCCACCTCTTGGCTTCCTGGTTTCCTTCAAATCTTGACTGAAGACCCATTTTATACAAGAAGTATTTCCTAATCCTCCTTAACCTTAGTGCCTTCCCTCTGAGATTATCTCCAATTAATTTGGTATATATGTATATATATATCTTGCTTGCATGTAATCTTTTATATGTTGACTCCCCCAGTAGACTATGAAATCCCTGCCAACACGGACTGGATTTTGTTTGGATTTGCTTTGCCTTTCCCTGTATGCTTAGTGCTTATAGTGCCTGACATTTAATAAATATCAATAAATGCTTACTGACTTTCAGATTAATAGAATGATTTGAGTATTACTCTTTAAAAATTTGGTAGAATTTATTTATAAATCTATCTGGATCAAGGCCCTCTCTCCCTTCAGTCTAAAAACATTGTCTTAAATTTATAACTTTTTTGGCTGTTTAGAAGGGATGTTCCCACTGCCCTTTATTTTAACTTCATAGTGTCCTATTTTGGAAGGTTTTATGGAAGGGGGAGTGGGTGGGGCATAGCAATGATTTTATTAGTGTAAGGAAATCCTTACACTTTTTCAGAAGTCACTTAGCTATAATCATAACTGAAACTATAGTCTGGGGTCTTGAGAACTTAAATAACTTTCCCAAGGTTACACAAGATTATAGGGGTCAAATACATAACTCTAGCCCCCATATATTCTTTATACTATCTACTCTTCCTTCTACATCATGCTGTCTCTCTGTAATGTTTATTGCCCCAATTGGCTTGTCTATTTATTATAAATGAAAATGAAACTCACAAATATAAAGGCTACAATTCTCTCAAAAAATCTGCAAGCATCACAGAAATTTTCAGGGAGAGGGATAAAGAGGATTCTAACTGATATATGAGTTCTATGAAATGACCTGTTTCTCTTGGTTCATTATTTCATATCACTGAGCACTCTATCATTGGCTTTGTATATTAATCTCAAGGTGCAGACAATGAGGTTTATTTGTCAGAGCTGGAAAATAAAACTGCTTTAGATAGATTTTCATTTTAGTTTCTCCCCTCACCCCCACCACCAGGATTTTTTCTCATCATGCAGTTATGTTGATGGACTAATATTTTTCAGAGGACCCCAAAATATCTGCACAAAATACACAAATCTAGTTTCATATAACAAAAAGTTGAAATGATATAAACACATAAATTTTTCCTTTTGAGACTTAAAAATGTATTATTATTCAAGCTTTAATGGCTTAAAATGCACCAAGACTTTTGTGACACTTTGTATTATTTTGGTATTTGATAATTGGACATCCAGAATAGACACAACTACTGTTCAGGAGCTTTAGTAGTATTGGGGGGAACCATTCCTTCTTTTTAAATTCTAATATCTGCCCCTCTTTTGCTTTATATATATATATATATATTATTCTTCCCTAGTCTAGAACAGAAATCTTCCTTAGACCCTTTTATCCCTTCCATCTATCTTTGTATCTTTTTTTTTAACCCTTAACNTATATATATATATATATATTATTCTTCCCTAGTCTAGAACAGAAATCTTCCTTAGACCCTTTTATCCCTTCCATCTATCTTTGTATCTTTTTTTTTAACCCTTAACCTCTTAGAACTGATACTGTTAGTTCCAAGGCAAAAGAGTAGTAAGAGCTAGTCAATTGAAGTTAAGTGACTTGCCCAGGGTTTTACATCTAAGAAGGGGCTGAGACTATATCTGCACTCAGGTCTGCCTATCTCCAGGCTTGGCATTTTATCCACAGAGTTGCCTAACTTTACAATCTTCATATCTTTTTCCTTCATTTCCATGATACATTTCTAAAAAGGGTAGTCTAGATGAAAAAATAAAGAATGAGACATAGATTTTTGGATATAACTGATATTATAATTTGTTTCTCTTTGATAAGCATATATATTGTAATTTATTACATAGTCATAACAAATTACATGTTATATTATGTTACATATTATAT
>NW_025346868.1:0-9112 GCF_016433145.1 Gracilinanus agilis | reverse complement strand
TCTCTCTCTCTCTCTCTCTCTCTCTCTCCTCTCTCTCCTCTCTCTCTTCTCTCTCTTTCTCTCCCCCCGCCTTTGATTCTGTCTCTCTCTGTCTAACTAGTTCTCTCTCATCCTTTCTTTGAGAATGGATCTCACCCTATCTCACCCAGGCTAGAAGCTCAGTAGCCACTCATAGAACGGATCCCACTACTGATGATCAGAGAAAATTTAACCTAGGTAGCTCAGTGGATTCAGAGTCAGGCCTAGAGATAGGAGGTCCTGGGTTCAAATCTGGCCTCATCACTGCCTAGCTGTATGATCCTGGGCAAGTCACTTAACTGCTATTGTCTAGCCCTTACCACTCTTCTGCTTTGGAAGCAAAACATAGTATGATTCTAAGACAGAAGGTAAGGGTTATGGTTTTTTTTTTAATTAACCTATTTAAGTCTGTTTTTGACTTGGGTCAGTTCTCCCCTCTTTTGGTGGTCTGATGACAAATGCAGCCCAGGGCTACTGGTGCCTAACTTGTGTAGAAAGTCACAGGCTTTGGCCCTACCTCAGCTTATGATGTCTCAGTAGCAGAGATTACATACAAGAATTCACCTCCACATCTGCCCCTTCTTTTTTTTTTTACCCCTTCTTCTTGATACCCTTTATCATTGTGGCTTCCATGACACTATATTTTCCAGATAGCCTTCCCATTTTTTTGACCCTTTCTGCTCTTGTCTCCTTTACTGCCTCCTCCACTCCTTTTATCCTTTAAACTCAGGTGTCCCACAAAGTCTGTCCTTAGTCCCCCTTTTCCTCTCTTTACAATCTTCTCTTTAGTGTTCTCAGCCACTCCTGTGGAGTTAATTAACACATCTATGGGATGTGGATGACTCCCAAATCTCTATAGCTAGCTGCAGCCTCTCCTCCAAAAGATCCAGACCCATGTTTCCAGCTGCTCTGCTAGCATCCTAAATTTAACGCATATAGAACAAAACTGATTATCTTCCTTCCCAAAGCCTTCTCTGACTTCCCCACTTCTTTTTTTTTTTAAACCCTTACCTTCCTTCTTGAAGTCAATACTGTGTATTGGCTCCAAGGCAGAAGAGTGGTAAGAGTGGGCAATGGGGGTCAAGTGACTTGCCCAGGGTCACACAGCTGGGAAGTGTCTGAGTTCAGATTTGAACCTAGGACCTCCCGTCTCTAGGCCTGACTCTCGATCCACTGAGCTACCCAGCTGCCCCCTTCCCTACTTCTTTTGAGGGACCATCATTGTTCTGTTAGCCCAGGCTCGAAATCTCCAAGTCCTCTTTTGGTGGACTTTCTACGTTGATTTGTAAATTTATGCTATATCTAATATTCATAAAGTGCTTAATTCAGTGCCTGGCACACAAGTGCTAAATAAATGTTTGTTTCCTGCCCTCCCCTTAACTACATTTCTTTTCTTTTTTAAACCCTTATCTTCCATCTTAGAATCAATACTGCATTTTGGTTCCAAGGCAGAAGAATGATAAGAGCTAAGCAATGGTGGGGTCAAGTGACTTGCCCAGGTTACATAGCTAGGAAGTATCCTAGGTCAAATTTGAACCTAGGGCTTCCCATCTCTCAAACCACTGAGCCCCTTAGCTCTCCACTTGGCTACATTTCTAATGAGTCGACAGCTCTTATCAGGTCTCTGTTTTCCTTCTATACCTCTCCCATGGCAACCATCCTAACTCAAAGCTTCATCATCTCATTTTTAAAAATTATTTCAATTATTGCAATTGTGTATTGTAAGTTTATAGTAATTATTACATTAGCAGTTCCTGGCACACAGTAGGCAATATATAAATGTTTGTTCCCTTCCTTCCCCATCCCCATTATATAGCCTTCTAACTGGTTTTTTTGCTCCAAACTCTGCCCTTCCCAATCTTTAATCTTCTTCCCAAATAATCTTAATGTGCCCACTCCTCCTATCTTTTATCCAGTCAAAGATCTTTAGCAGCTCCCCGTGGGCTACAAATAATATATAAACAATAACAACAGCAATAAGAGCGAGTGTTTATAAAGAGTATTGCATATTTTAACTCATCAGATCCTCACAACTCTGGGAGAGAGGTGCTATTATGATCCCCACTTTACAGATGGAGAAACCAAGGCATAACAAGGCTCAGTGACTTGCTCAAGGTCACACAGCTAATAATACATTCCAGGCAAGATTCAAAAGCTAAGTCTTCCTGACTCCAGACCCCCAGCTCTCTCCTTTATTCTACCTATTAGCTCCTTACACTGACATTCAAGGCCCTCTATGATCTGATTTCAATCTACCTTTCAGTTTTCAGCATCTTCCATTTTTCCCCTTCATCCGTACTTTATGTTCCAGCCAAAATAGATTCTCCATTGTTCTGTACCCCACTCCATTCACATTCTGTCCCCTCTTGTCTCTGCATCTTTGTTCAAAACATTTCTCATGCTTGGAATAGGCTCCCCTCCCCATTCCATCTCCATCTTTAAAACTTCTCCTTGCCTTGGGGGCAGCTGGGTAGCTCAGTGGATTGAGAGCCAGGCCTAGAGACGGGAGGCCCTAGGTTCAAATCTGAACTCAGACACTTCCCAGCTGTGTGACCCTGGGCAAGTCACTTGACCCCCATTGCCTACCCTTACCACTCTTCCACCTATAAGTCAATACACAGAAGTTAAGGGTTTAAAATTTAAAAAAAAAAACAAAAAAAACTTCTCCTTTCCATTAAAGCAAATCTGCTGCAATCTCCTCCATCAAGCCTTTCCCGGCCTCCTCCAGCTGGAAGAGATTACTCTGATCTCAATATTCTCAACTCTACTGCACCTAGCACCTTCTCTCTTGTATTGGGATTGTTTATATCCATTCCATCCACTGTTAGACTATAAACTCCCCGAGGGCAAGGACTGGACTTTATTTTATCTTTGTAACCCCAGAACTTAGGTTGGTACTTTGCACATAGTAGGCACTTAATAAATGTTTTTGGATTGAAGATGTCTCTGTCTCTCCCTGCCTTCCTTCATATACATGAAAGCTCACCCATGTTGAGGTCTGTATTGACTGGGGAAATGTGTGTATATTATATTGAGAGGTCTATATAGGATTTTGAGAGAGACAGATTATGTGTATGTTTAAATCTTTGGAATAAGAAGACTGCAGACACATCAGATCTAGATTGGGCAGAAATTCATTACTCTGAATAGTATGTGTCTGGAAATACTTTTGAGTTGTGAGAACGGGAAGAAAGGAGATGGTCTTATGAATGTGGAGATATGTTCTGTGTGGCTGCGTTTAAAATAACTGATATCATTGTATATGTGGCTCAGGAAAACTCTTTAGCTGAGGGAGGGGGCAGTGGCATAGTTACTAACACAGTTAATGATCACGTGGGAGTGTGGAGGTGGAGCGTCAGGGACCAGGTAGGTAGCTCTGACTCTTGCTGATTGGCAGTGAGAGGGGCATGGATTTTTTCACTTGCTAATAGGAGAGCCCTGTGAGAAGCTGGGCAGAGCCAAGTCTAAGATGGAGGGTACCAGGAAGAAGGAATGGTCAGAGACGAGAGAGGAAGCATATAGGACGGATAACTCCAGCTTCAAGTTAGAAGCCTATGGCAGAGGCTGGAAAGCCAAGGGACTAGCTAGCTAAGCTTGAATCTCTGATGAGGCTAGCTTATAATTACTCTCAAGTTATTAGAACCATCCAGTTATTCGCAAGTCAGCTTTTTTTTTTTTCATGATCACTTCTTCTAGTCTCTGTATTATCTACTAATTTATTCTTGTCCCTGTAAATAAGTAAGTCCTTGTTTAAATCTCAATCTATCTAGCAAGGGAGATCAGATTAGGGCCAGAAAGTATCAGAACAGTAGCAGTAGTTGGGGAAAGATGTAGGATGAGCTGAAGAGACAGATCAAAATATATCAGCTTTGAGGTGGCAGGAAAGCTAGGGCTCAGAGGAGGCCCTGGAATCAACCTGGGATCTTAATCTGTGAGCCCTGGCAAGACCAGCTGCAGTGACCAGGTCAACCCAGGGCCCTGTCAATGAGACAGGGTCTTTTCAAAGTGTGTCTGAGTTTAGTAGGGGAAACGAGGATCAGGAGGGGACTCTGTCCTGGATATAGGGGTGTGGATTTGCTGAAGACATGCTAATATGGGGCATGAGTGTGTTCTGAGATTGAATGAATGAATGGAGGAGCATTTATTAAGCACTTACTATGTGCAATGGGATGGAACTGTGGAAACCATCATTGGGGTTCCCTGCCTCCCTTTCCTTTCCCAAATTCAAGCCCCAAGTTTGTGCTTTCTGGATCTTGGTCTATCTTACTAGATTTGTCTGTCTGTCTGCCTGCCTGCCTTTCAGGATCTCTCAGTGCCTGTCTGTCTGTCTGTCTCTCATTTGCTCTAGTCAAAGTATACACTGATCCTGCCCACATTAGAGGAGGTGGAGGTTTGCATCTGGTCTGGACTTTAAGAGGTATGGGGGTTGGCGCAACACGGTCTTGGGGAACAGGGGAACATCCTTTGGGCATTTAGGAGACCATCCGAGTGGCCAGGGAGGAGGAGAGCCAGGCCTCCCTTAGCCTAGCAAGGAACTTGGCAGGGTCTGGAGTCCAGGGGTCATCGTTGGTGAGGTGAGGTGGGGAGGGGAAGGGGTGATCTCGAAGCGCTGTTGTGGGCTGGTCGAAGAGAACAGGGTGCTGCCCACTATCAGGTCTGCCAGTGAAGGTGGTGGCGGGGGCACTTCTGCCAGCCTTTGGAAAAACAAAGAGCAGATCGGGCCGTAAAACAAAAGCAAAGGAGACTTGGAAGCCCCTGACAGCTCTAATTCATCACGGCCCAAGTTTTTTCCCGTGTTCCCATTATATTTGTTTGTAAAAGTGGAAATCAATTTTGAAGGTAATTTTCTGGAAAGAATGGAAGGGAGGTGGGAGGGCCGGATAAGGCAGAGATGGTAAAAGGAAAAATTTAGGCCAGGCACAGCCCAGGGGCAGCTCTTGGCAAGGTGAAAGAAAATTGCATATTCAATCTCCATCCATGAATCTCCCTCACTGCTGCCCGCCTCCTGCTTGAAAACAATGAAGCCTTTTCCCCAAAGCTGGGCAGGGCCTGACTATCAGCCTCACTTTAACTTCAGGGTCATTAATTCCCTGATTATTGAAGGAGAAGAGAGGGTTGGAGCATCTTCCGTTCCGAGGAGCTTCCCCTCACCCCAAATGTGGTCAGGCCCTGCTAGAGTGGGGGTGGGGGACAGCCTAGCTCTTTTCTGGCCTAAACTACCGGCTATATGTTTGGGAACGTCGATGAGGGGGGGCTGGGGGGGGAATGGGAGAACCAACTGACCTGGGAGGGGGGCAGCCGGGAAGCCGGGAGNGCCGGGAAGCCGGGAGGAGGGTTGGGAAAAGGCAGTCATTACTGCATACCTCTGTTGTGTTGTTATTGCAAATTAAAAGTAGCATGTTCCACTCCACAGCTATCTTTGGGGAGGGAGGGGCGCTGGGGGAGGTGGGGGATCTTATCATTGCTTCTTCAGCAGACCGGCGGCGTGGTGGTGGTGGTGTCACCGTGTGAGGTGACATTTGAATTTACAATTCCGCTGAGAAAAGCCATTAATTCACAAATTAACATTTCTCCCTCTCCCTCTCTCTTTAACACTCTCTCCCTCTCTCTCCTCTCCTCTCTCTCTCTCTCTCCTCTCTCTCTCCTCTCTCTCTCCTCTCTCTCCCTCTCTCTCACATGGATGTGCAAGCAATTGAAAAGACAAAGGAAATAGCCTTAAGGAAGAGACTTTACTGCTAGTCTGTCTGTGCTGAGATTGCTCCCCCTGCTTCCAGATAGATAAACCAATTACCTGAGAGGCTCCGCTAGGCTCCGCTCGCCCGCTCACACCTCCTTTTGTAGGCTGACTCTGTGGCTGGACTAGACTCCATGTAACTCATTAAAGGAAGCCAGGCCAGCCCTGGCCATTGACCTGCCCCCACCTCTCCTCTCTTGCTAATGGAGAGAGGGAGAAGTCAGTAGAAAAAAAAAAAAAGGAGGGGGGGGATCCTCCATCACCTAAAGGGATGGGAAAAGGTCCCAAGTGAAACTGACTAGGGTCCTGGAACCAAGAACAATGAATGGTCTGCCATCTCGAAGTTGGACTTCTGGGGGGAATCTATTTGGAGACTGGCTAGAAGTTGAGATGAAGCATCTTCCTTTGGAGGGTGAGCCTCAACAGCTTGTTGAGTTGTAGGGATGAGGAAAGGATTGACCAGAGTGGGAGGACAGTGACCTGGGACCACTTGGCTTCAACTGAAAGTCAGTGTCCATGACTAGGTTGGGTTAAGTAGTATGTGTTTTTGAGGGTAGACAGTCACCTAGAGAACAGGATGATGTCTGGAGTCATTGTGATGGTGGATCAAATTTAATACATCAACCCATGTGGGTGAGCTGCAATTATACAAACCCACTGCTCCCTACAGACAGCCCACGTGTTCCACAGGAGCCCCACTTTGACAAGCCCAGATAATTCGGAGGCATCTCAGAATCTTTCTCCATATTGGAAAGTCCTGCTGAACTCACAGTAAGATCCCAGGATTTCAAGCTGGAAGAAACTTCAGAAATCACCTGGTCCAGTTTCCTCATTTTACAGATAAGGAAGTTAATGCCCAGAGAGGTGAAATCCTTTGCTGCAAGTCAGAGTTAGTAATTAGGCAAGCAGGGGTCCCATCTTGGGTCTTCAGTTCCAACTCTTTCTCCACTATACTATGCAAGGTTTCCTCATGGGTCAGTTTCCTTGAGGAGCAAGGATGGAGAAGTACCAGGATGCCTTGGGCATTGTATATAAAGCATCACAATGGATAAGCAAAACAAGCTTGCACTGGTTATCCAGCTAGCGGTATAGGACTGACTAAAGTCAGGCTGGCTACTACCAGAGTCTTTAATATATTTTTTAAAACCCTTACCTTCTAGTTTAGTAACAACTCTAAGACAAAGGGGCAAGCACTAAGCAAAAGGAGTAAAATGACTTGCTCAGGGACACACAGCTAGAAAGTATCTGAGGTCAAATTTGAACCCAGGTCCTCCCAACTCCAGGCTTGATTCTCTATCCATTGTTCTCCTAGCTGCCCTTACTGTCCAGTCTTTATGTGCCCACATATCCAGGGGACTGCTTCTCTTTTCCAGCAAATCCCAGGAGAAGTGCAGACCTGTCCTAGGGGGAGTAGTTCTCTGACCTCTTCAGGGAAGTAAAGCTGAGGATTTGTGCCCTTTACATTCCAGGACCTGAAAACCTTCCCATTGCATGAAGCTTCCTCCCAGCTATTCATAAGCCCTGTATGAAGGTTGCTTTGGGGGATCTGGCCCAAAGAAATATAATCCACATCTGGAAAACGGAAGTAGAAGAGCTTTCTTGTTCTGAGCATTTCTAAGAAAAAGTTTTGCTGATCACTGTTGGAATTCCATCCTCTCTAACCACTTGAACTACCTAGTGTGAAGAACATATAATGTTCTTCAGAATATCATCCAGAAACTAAAATGATAGGAATGAGTCTCTACCCTTAAGAACTCAGGCATAGATCACAGAATTATGTCTTTGGGCCACTAAGGCTCAATACTTGGCTAATGTCCAACTTGGACCTGAGGAGTGAGTTAATGTTTGCTAGATAGTGTCAGTTAAGAAAAAGGAAGACTTCTCTAGAATCATAGTCTTAGAAGTGGAAGGGAGCTCGTGCTTTCATTTTACAGCTAAGGAAACTGAGGCCCAAAGAAAGAATTCAAGTAAGTTCTACAGCTAGGAAGTGTAGGGGCAGGATTTGAATCTAGGTCTACCTCACTTCCCAAGTCCAATATTCTATCCATACTACCTCAAGGTATGAACCTAACCTCAATTTCCTAATTACACATTTCCTATGTGATGCATTACATTAAACTATTCATACTCAAAGGAAGTAGGATGGAGAATTTTCCCATGCCTTAACTTAAATTACATATTGCATATTAGTTGGCCTCTTTGGGGATCGTTCAACATTAGCCCACTGTTGAACATTAACCATAATAGGATCATAGTGGTATTGTGGAGTGTTGAATTTGGAGTTAGAGGGCCTGGGTTTGAAATATCAGCTCTGCTAGTACCTATGCATTTTTGAAAAGTCACTATGCCTCAGTTTCTTAATCTGTAAAATTAGAGAGTTGGACTAGATGATGTTTTAGAACCCTTATAACACTATTACTATCATCCTATGAGTCCTCTCATCTTATAGCTGAAGAAATTGAGGCCCAGAGAAAGGGATATGACTTGTCCAAGGCCACATAGGTAATAAGTAGTGAAGGCTGGAATTCCACCTTGGAGACTTCAATTAAAAATCCAAGCTTCTTTTCATTATACTATGCTATATATACACACATATACACAAGTTGGAATGAATGTATGCTTATATTTTATCATCCTAACAAGTGATATTTATGGAAGTCTCTGTGGACAAAGACCACAAATGGACATGAATTTATTTGGAGACCAGTAGCCATGACATTTAAGTGGCACAGTGAATAGAATCTGAAGTGAAGAAGATCTGAGTTCAAATCTAGCCTTTTAACTGGCTACCGTCCACTCTTTTCTTTTCTTAAACCCTTACCTTCTAAGTAAGATAGAAGAGCCAGGGCTAGATAAACAGGATTAAGTGACAGAAAATGCATGAGGCTAAATTTGAACCCAAATCCTACTGATTCCAGGCCTAAATCTTTATTTATTGTGCTACCTAGCTGCCTCTACTGTCAAAAAAAGTAAATTCATATTTTTACTAATCGTGTGACCCTGGGAAAGTCACTTAACCTCTGTTTGCCTTAGTCTCTTCAACTGTAAAATGGGGCTAATAATAGCATCTACCTCCCAAAGTTGTGAGGATTAAGTGAAGTAATAGCTATAAAGTACTTAGCCCAGTATTTGTTGTATAGTAAGTACTTAAGAAATGCTTGTTTCTTTTCTCCCTTCCTTTTCTCTTCCTTCCTTCCTTTTCTTTTCTCTCCTTTCTTTCTTTGTTTCTTTCTCTCTTTCTCCCTTCCTTTCTTTCTCTCCTTTCTTTCTCTCCTTCCTTTCTTCCTCTCTGTTTTCTTTCTTTTTCTCTCTTCCTTCTTTCTCCCTCCCTCTTTCCCTTCCTTCCTTCCTATCTCTTCC
>NW_025346867.1:1118-2284 GCF_016433145.1 Gracilinanus agilis | reverse complement strand
CTAATTTATATATTTATACCAGCCTTTATCATTTTTAATATTTACAACAGGAAAATTCATATAAATAAACTTTTCATAATGTAAAAAAAAAAACCCTTAAACTCAGCAGAACTCAATCAAAAGAACCTTAAATTGAAACCAGGGGTGAACTTTTAAAAACCTCGGAACTGAATGAGCTTTATTTCTGTTTTAAAAAGGCTGTATCTTACTGTATTTTGCTAATTACTTTTGTTAATTAATCTTGCTTATTTCGTTGATTTTCCTGTTGCACTGAATCATTTTAGGCTAATGAAGTTACTGCTTATGATGTTATTATATTTCCTAATTTACTTAAAAGCTTACTGTATGAGAAACAATGCGGTTATATGTACCACCTATGAACATCTTATAGAGCACATGTCTTTTAAAAATTTATTCTGCCTTGGTAATTGCAAAGAACCTTGAAAGTTTCCATGCTTTAAATATTACCTTGTAATTTTACAAGAGATCTTTTTTAACTTTTACTTTAAATCCTTAAGAAATTGTTGTCTTATAGGATAAAGCTTATATATTTTATTATAAGAGATATTATTGCCTTAAATGGGTAGAAGCATTCCTATCCAGGATTTTTAAAACAGGAAGCCAAGGAGCTCCTGTATATTCTTATCTGAGGATGATTATACCAGAAGGTTTCTTTTTTAAATATCACATTTTGCTATGGAAGCAATAACAGCATTTGCCAAGGGTTAAAAGTTGTAACAAGTATATAATTTTGAACATCATTATTTATTGTTTTAAAATGTGCTATTGGAAATAATGGTACTCTATTTGAATGTGCATTGTGAATCTGCTATTTTGTAAAACCCACTTTCTCTCACAGAAAGTCTCATTTTTGGGTAACATACCCTTCTAGTTCTAAGCTATATAGATATTTTTGATTTTTAAAACATTTTTCTAATGAGCAATTGATCTTCCTTTTTTATCATCCTGTACTGGAAGTACATATATAATCATTATTTATCCTTTTTCTGATTCTACAGCAAATACCTGAGCCTATAGGACTGTGATTTAAATGCCTCTCTGATTCCAGAAGGGAATATGAAAGCCATTAATAGTGCTAAAGAAAGCACATGGTCAGAGACTTGACTGACTAAGATCTGCATAAATTGCAGCAGTTCCATGCCAAT
>NW_025346867.1:0-1050 GCF_016433145.1 Gracilinanus agilis | reverse complement strand
TTAATAGTGCTAAAGAAAGCACATGGTCAGAGACTTGACTGACTAAGATCTGCATAATAGCAGTTCTATGCCAATACATTAGGGCTTGAAATTGGGGTTTGAGTCCTGGAGTCCCAGTCTTTTCTAAAACCTTAGAGGACGTGGGTCCCCTCGACTTAGATTCCTAGAAAGCACCTAAGATTGGTTATTTACTTGGCTCACTTCCCTAAAAAGCTGATGATAAGTCAGATCAGAGAGAGACATTTTCCTTAAGTCCTGGCCCTGAATGGGTAATTGCACACTGTTGAATTCACTTTAATTAGACCTTCATTCAAAGGTCTAAGTTTATTTTCCCTAGATTTTTTTTTGCACATTTTACATTTCATTTCACAAGTTAATTTTTCATCTTTTTTCTTGAATTCTATTCTTTGTATTTTGTCATCCTTACCTGACCTGAGATAACCTTTTTTAGAAAAAAGGTGTGTTTAAGAATTACCTCACGGGGATATCTGTTAAGTTTTTTAAAATTCGATAATGTAAAAATATATATTTATTTAACTCTTTTAGGAGTAATTTCACGGGGAATTATATAAAATCTTAGAAGAAAATGTATGTTTTGTAATCTATAATGTAAGGTTTAAATTCTTTTGAGAATAATTTCAAGATAAGGACCTTGCCATCTCCCCAGAATCCAGATGACGAACTTGTTTTGGTGAAGACACCATGAAGATGTCTGAAAAGCCTTCACTGTACCATGAAGACCAAAAATTGAACTTTGGGGTGCAGTTGATTGAACTATGGGGAGTTGAAATTGAGTTGTATGTATTGTTTTAATTGTACACTGTTGTGCCAGTGGGGGACAGCCCCCCAAATTGGTTTTTTTTTTGTCAATGCGTCTAATTTTAACCATTTGTTCATCTATTTCTTTATCCCCAAATTCCTGAAAAATTTAGAAGCTGTTATTTTTACAGGTCCAGCGAAGAAAAAAGGACTAACCTTTTTTTTTGCCGGACCTCACGGGGAATTGTAACAAGTGGATTTGGGAAATGTATAAAACTACATTTCCCGTGA
>NW_025346866.1:0-1136 GCF_016433145.1 Gracilinanus agilis | reverse complement strand
GCAAAATAGTTTTTAATGATTGCCTTAATTTCCCCTTCATTAGAGGTAAGGTCTCCCTTTTCATCTATGATACTGTCAATTTGGTTTTCTTCTTTCCTTTTTCTTATTAGATTGACCAGTACTTTGTCTATTTTATCTGTTTTTTTCAAAATACCAGCGTCTAGTCTTATTTATTAATTCAATAGTTCTTTTACTTTCAATTTTATTAATTTCTCCCTTAATTTTTAGTATTTCTAATTTAGTTTTCATCTGAGGGTTTTTAATTTGTTCACTTTCTATGTTTTTGAGTTACATACCCAATTCATTAATCTCTGCCCTCCTTAATTTGTTAATATATGCATTCAAGGATATAAATTTCCCCCTGAGTACTGCCTTGGCTGCATCCCACAGAGTTTGGTAGGATGTCTCATCATTGTCATTCTCTTCAATGAAATTGTTGATTGTTTCTATGATTTCTTCTTTGACAAATTGGTTTTGGAGAACCATATTGTTTAATTTCCAATTGGTTTTTGATTTGCCTGTTCATGTGCCCTTACTAATTATTATTTTTATTGCATTATGATCTGAGAAGGTTACATTTATTATATCTACTCTTTTGCATTTGTTTCCCATGATTCTATGTCCTATTACATGGTCAATCTTTGTGAATGTACCATGTGCAGCTGAAAAGAAGGTGTATTCCTTTTTGTCGCTATTTATTTTTCTCCACATATCAATTAAATCTAATTTTTCTAGGACTTCATTCACCTCTCTTACCTCTTTCTTATTTATTTTTTGGTTTGATTTATCTAGATCTGAAAGAGGAATATTTAGATCTCCCACTAGTATGGATTTACTATCTATTTCCTTCTTGAGCTCTGCCATTTTCTCCTTTATGAATTTGGATGCTATACCACTTGGTGCATATATATNNCCCAAAAGATTTTGCTCAAGCCCTTAACCTTAAACTTGTGTGTGTCTACCCACCTCATATGTGTTTCTTGTAGACAACATATGGTAGGATTTTGGTTTCTGATCCACTCTGCTATTTGCTTCCATTTTATGAGCGAGTTCATCCCATTCACATTCAGAGTTACAATTATCAATTGTTGCATTCACTGACATTTTTGTATCCTCCTCTAGACCCACCTCTTCTT
>NW_025346865.1:0-5100 GCF_016433145.1 Gracilinanus agilis | reverse complement strand
CATAATATAATTTATTATTAAATATTTACTATTTGTTTATTATTATTAAATAATTACTACTTATTTAATTTTTAATAATAATAAATATCTAAATAATGAGTGGATAGATTAAATAAATAAAACAAAAATGACAAAATAAATTAATAAATGAAAATAGTTTTATGATTTTGTTTTTTATTATATTTCAATATTTATTATAATAATGAACATACTATCATAAGCATATTTACATTTATTTATATATTTATTTGTGTGTTTCTCTATTTACATATATTTACATATTTGTTTACATATATTTATTTATACATATTTATGTTTAGGTATATGTTTATGTGCTTATCTATAGTATATATATTTGTGTATATTTGAATGTTTAGGTATATATTTCTATATATTTGTTTACATATACTTATGGATTTATTTACATATATTCATTTACTTTTATTTGTATATTTACATACATTTATATGTTTGCACACACACACACACAGAGCACCTACTCTGTGCCAGACATTGCACTAAGCACTTTCCACAATTCTTTGCCTCATTTGATCTTCACAAGCAATCCTGGGAGGGAGGTGTGGTTGTTATCCCCATTTTACAGGTAAGGAAGTTGAGGCAAACAGAGGTTAAAACACTTGCCTGAGGTCCCACAGCTTATAAGTGTTGAAGTGAAAAAAGAGTTTCTCCTCTCGGGGAGCTTATCCTCTAATGGGGGTGCTCATCTGAAAGGGAATTGGGGCAGGCGCTAGAATGACTGGTCATGGGTCCAGGACTGGAAGGGATGCTGCTCCTGCTGACTCTGAGCTCTCTCCCGGCAGGACAGTCAGCCCCAGCAAGCCACCTCATCCGAGTGGAAGGCAGCAACCTCTCTCAGTATGTGGATGATCCTGTCACCGGGCGACAGAGTGTGATGGTACCCTATGAGCCGCCCCAGGTAAGCCAGGTGACCTTCACGTCCTGCTCCAAAGACCTGAGAGCTTAGAGACTCTATCTCAGCAAGCCCATCAACCTTAGATCTCACCCGAGAGCCTGTGGGTTTCTTCCAAGCCAGCCCTTTCAAGAGCTAAACAACCCTTCTTCCTGTCTCCTGCCATCCTCAGGGGCTCATTTTCCCATCCTTCCTTTATCTCTCCCATCTGGAATACGGTGGGCAATTCTGGGGACCACATTTTAGGAAAGACACTGGCAAGAAGGAAAGCATCCACAGGAAAACCAGCTGTGATGGGTCTAGAATCCGTGATATATAGAAAAGGGGAGAAGGGAATAAGCATTTTTGTAGTTCCCACTCTTTCTTTAGGAGCATATTTTTACAAATTACACATTTTAAAAATATTATCTCATTCGATCCTCACAGCAACCCTGAGAAATAGGTATGATTCCATTTTACAGATGGGTAAATTAAGGCAAACAGGGACCAAGCGATCTGCCCGGGGTCACAGGGTTGTTGTGAATTAATGTTTTCTAGGCATCTTGGTTCTGACTCCACCATTAATGACAGTACATGGGCCATATGTTTGGGGTATTCTCTGTCTCCCCTCCTATGCACAAAAACTGTTGGTCCCTGATGGATCAGGGGCTCCCTCAAGGGGAAAAAGCATCGTCACCCACTGTCTACCACAGCTTTCTTCCAAAAAGAGTTCAAAGATTAGGTAGTGCTGGGGAAGTGGGGGCAGAGGAGAGATGGGAATGGGCGGGGGGGTGGGGGGTGAGTGGTAGACGAGAGACTTGGGTTTAAGTATCAGCTGCTAATTAACTGAGCAACTATGGACAAGTCTTTTCCATGGTTTTTGCCTCGGTTTCCTTCTCTGTAAAATGAGAGAACTGACCTCAAATGGGCTCTTCCAATTCCCAAGTCCTACAAGCTTCCAAAGAAGACCTAGCTCTCCCTCTAGTGGTCTCTGGTGGCACAGCACACTTAGGACTGGCCATTGCTTTCCCAGGCAGTTTCCCAACATGGGGGAGGAATGAAAGCAATAGTAAATTCAACAACTGATTTTTTTTTTAAACAAAGCACTTTAAGACTTCTAGAGGAGGCAGTTAGGCGGATAGGCTTGGAGTCAGGGAGACCTGGGTTCCAATCTGGCCTCAGACACTTCTTAGCTGTGTGACCCTGGGCAAGACACTTAACCTATTGCTTAGTCCTTGCCCTTCTGTCTTAGAGCCATTACTAACACAGAAAGTAAGGTTTAAAAAAAGATTTGAAGAGCATTTTACATTCATTATCCCAACAACCCTGTGGAGTAAGTGCATTCAATTATCCACATTTTACATGATAAGGAAACTGATGGTAAGTGATTGTCCCTGGTTATAGAGCTAGGAAGCCCTGGAGGTACTAAGTTAGAACCTAGTTCTTTCAGATTCAATTTCACGGTCCCAGGAAGCCCAAAGGATCAAGCCAGAGAATCCAGAGGCTTGGAGCTTATTCTCAATTCTGCCATTAACTCATTATATGGTCTTAGTCAAGTTTCTTCTTGGTTCCTCTGACTTCGAAATTCCTGGGAGGCAGGAATTCCTTGTGGTAGATAATAACTTGAAGAATCTTCTAATTATAAGATCCTTAGAGCTCTAGCATCTTTAATCTAAGCCTCCTCCAAGAGCTGACATTCTGTAGTCTAAAGGTTCTTCTGGTTCGAATAGCCTGTTATCTAAAGCCCCTTCTACCTCTGATAGTCTATATTCCATGATCTCTTCCAATTCTGATATTCTGCCTCTAAGATCTCTCCCAGTCCTGATAGTCTACCTCTAAGATCACTCCCACTTCTGATATTCTAGCTCTAAGATCTCTCCCAGGCTCTAAGATCTCTCCCAGGCTCTAAGATCTCTCCCACTTCTGATATTCTAGCTCTAAGATCTCTCTCAGGCTCTAAGATCACTCCCACTTCTGAAATTCTAGCTCTAAGATCTCTCCCACTTCTGATATTCTAGCTCTAAGANTATTCTAGCTCTAAGATCTCTCCCACTTCTGATATTCTAGCTCTAAGATCTCTCCCAGTCCTGATATTCTAGCTCTGAGATCTGACTTCTACCATTCTAGGTCCTAAGGATCCTTCCAACTCTGACATTCTGTTCTAATGTCTCTTTCAACTCTAATATTCTGTGTCCTGAGAATCCTTCCAGATTTTGCATTCTGCCTACTGGATTATAGGATCCTTTCTTGTTCTAGCTTGCTGTGTTCTAGGAGCCTTCTTAGCCCCAATCTTCTGTGTTCTAAGATCCCTCTCAACTGTGACATTCTGTGTTTCAGAGTTCTTATACAGATGACTCCCAGGTCAGTCAGCTTCTAGTCTCTCTTCCAAGATCCAGTCCTCTGCCTCCAGCTTCCTATTAGTTATTTACAACTGAAGAGCCCCATAGGCATCTTAAACTCAGTATGCCATTCACAGAACTCAGCCCCCCAAAACTCAGTCTTCTATTTTTCCATCCTCCCAGTCACGCAGGCTGACAACTTTAGCATCATCTCTGACTCCTACCTCTCATTCTCCCCCTAGATCCGATCCGTTGCCAAGTCCTGTTCCTTTACACCATTTTCACAGCATCCCCCATCACTCAAAGAGCCACCATTCTAGTTTAGATCTTCATCGCCCCTTGTCTAGACCATTGCAATCCTCTTCTGGCTGGTCTCCCTGCTTCAGGTTTCCCTCCTGCTCCAATCATCTTCTGCTCAGCTGCGAAGGGATCATCTTCTTGAAGTTTGGGTCTCTCCATGCCATACTTTTCCCTAATTCAGTCAGCTCCAGGGTCTCCTTGATATCTCCAGGATTAAACAGAGTTCTCTTCATAACCTGACCCCTTCCTAATGTTTGTTTTCTCAAACTCTATGATCCAGCAACACTAGGCTACCTGATGTTCTTAGCTTAAGACACTCCATCTTCCTCCTCCTTTGCCCAGGCTGTCCCACGTGCCTGGAATTCTCTCTTCTCCACCTCCTAGAATTTCTGCCTTTTTTTAAGACTTAGTTCAGATCCTTCCTTCTGCAGGAGACCATTCCTGGTCCCTCTATCCACTTGAGCCTTTTATTCTAATGTCACTTCTCTTGTATTTTGCTTGTCTCTCTTTCCATGTTGTGTCCCCCACTAGAGTATGGCCTCCTTGAGAGAAAGACTTGGGTTTTTTTCCATTCTTGTGTCCCCAGTGCTTGTCATGTAGTAAAGGCCTGATAAATGCTTATTGATCAGTTGGTTGACATTCCATATCTTAAAGGCCTCCCAAGCTCTAGTCTCTATTCTATTTTCTCTGTAATCTCTATTCCCCCATTCTCTATTCTAAGGGTTCTCCCAACTCCGATATTCCAGGTTCTAAGGGCCCTTCCAGTTATGCCGTTGTATTCTTCCATGAGTTGGCATAGGGAATCAAGCAAACATCCTATGTCCAGCTATATGTTTCTATAGAGGTCGAATGAGATTTGAGACACAGATTCCTGCATGCACTAAAATATACACACTCATAAAGCACTTCAAAAATACTGCTTCATTTTATTCTCACAACAATGCACAAGGTAAATTATCCCCATTTTACACATAAAGAAACTGAGGCAGACAGAGAATAAGTGACTTGCCCAGAGTCACACAACCAGCAAACGTTTGATACTGGATATGAAGTAAGATTTTCATGACTCTATGTCTAGCCCTTTATCCACCATTCCACTTAGTTGCTTATACAAGCAGACACACATACATGCGACCCATTAGGTGTACACATTTAAGTGTGGACCATAAAAAAAGTGGAACCAAATAAATTAAATCACTCCTTCCCTGCCCCACCCCTTTTTTATTCTTTCTTAAATACTTTTGAGTTCCTTCTTCTTGGGTTTTAGGGGGTCAGACCTATTAGAAACACAAGCATATTAATTTCTCAAGCAATTACTAGAGGTACTATCTACTAATACCAATTCTCCTTGGCAATCCACAAGATGGTTGATTGGGTTCACAAGAATTCCAGTTTACAGGGTAATCTGGTGGTTTATATGTCTTTCCAAGGAACTTCTAGAAAATTTTAAGCAGTTATTTACAACCACATCACCTACTTTTTACTTGCATCTCAAAAACAGAGTATTTAAACTCAAATTTTTAAATATTTAATATTAATTTATAATTGCAT
>NW_025346864.1:0-2541 GCF_016433145.1 Gracilinanus agilis | reverse complement strand
GGGGAGAGCGGGGGGGGGGGGGTGAAGGGGAAAGTAGGGGCATAAAGTATGTAAACAGATTAAAAACGAATATTAATAAATGTCTAATAAAAAAACTGACCATGTACTAAGGCATAAAAACTTCATAGTCAAATGCAGAAAAGCAGAAATAACAAGTGCATCCTTTTCAGATCATAATGCAATAAAAATTATAATCAATAAAGGTCCACGGAAAGGCAAATTAAAAATTAATCAGAAACTAAATAATCTAATTCTAAGAAAGGGTTGGGCCAAAGAACAACTTATAGAAACAATACATTAAAGAGAATGACAATGAGGAGACAACATATAAAAATATACGGGATTCAGCCAAAGCACTACTTAGGGGAAATTTTATATCTCTGAACACTTATATCAATAAAATAGAGCAAAAGCAGATCAATGAATTGGCATGCAACTAAAAAAGCTAGAAAAAGAATAAATTAACGCGCTCCCCTCCCCCCTTAGACTAAATTGGAAATGCTAAAAATCAAAGGAGAAATGACTAAAATTGAAAGAAACCGAATGAACAAATAAGTCTCGGAGCTGGTTTTATGAGAAAAAAAACACAAATGAAATTGATAAAGTATTGGTTAATTTGAATCAAAAAGGAAAGCAGAAAATCTAATTTCAGTATCAAGAAGGAAAAGGGTGAACTTGCCACCAATGAAGAGGAAATGAAAGCAATCATTGGGAGCTTTGGGGCCCAATTATGACAACAAATCCAACAATTCGGGTGAAATAGAGGAAATTTTACCAAAACCTGCCCAGATTCACAGGAGAGGAAGGAGAAGATTATCCCATCTTGGGAAAAGAAATGGAACAAGTGATCCAGGAACTCCCGGGGCCAGATGGATTCCCAAGAGAATCCTCCCTCCCCCTCCCCCCCATTTAAAGAACAATCACTCCCACGGATACTGTTTCCACTGTTGGGCACAGTGGGCACCCAGGGAATCAACCCTCCTCCACCACCACCCCCAGCACCACTCTGGGCTGACACCTAAGCCTGGCAGAGCCAGAATAGACAAAGCAAAGGGCAGCCCAATCTCCCTAATGATCCTAGCAAGGAGACTGCCGCCCCCTAGCCATGCCAGGCTCCTTTGGGGTGCCTGGTGGCATTGGTGCCAGGCTGGTCTCATGCTGGGAAGACTAGAGCCCTTTCTCGGCTGCCACCCCTCTCTCCGGACGCCTGCGCTGGGCTCTTGGGGGCAATGCCGGATCATCTGGCACTGATGAAGCACCTACTCTGGGCCGGGTAATGCCAGCCCGTGCCGTGAGGGAGCTCCCGGCCTGAGGGCAGGCAAGACTCCTGGCAGGAGAGCTTGGAGAGAAGTCGGGAGGCAGCCGGTACAAATGCCCGGAGTCTGGAGATGGAGCCTGGGGAGCGGAGCAGCCGGCCAGCCAGGCTCGCGCGGATGCTGGAGGGAGCCGGGAGCCCCGGAAGGTTATGGAGTGAGGGGGAGCCTGGGGCGGCAGCGGCGGCGGCAGCGGGCTCAGAAGCGCGAGGGGAGGAGGCGCGGGAGGGTCCGGCCGGGGCTCCAGCGCCGCGTCCGCTTGGTGCCAGCAGGTGGTGCCAGAGTCCAGCCCTAAATTCGGGCCGGGCCGGGCAGGGAGGCGGGCTGGGGGCAGCCCCTCCGCGCAGGGAGGGGTCTGCCGGGCTCTTAAGTACGAAGGTCAGCCGGGCTGAGCCAGACGGCCAGCGCGGGAGGCACCATGAGGGCTCTGGGCCACGTCGCGGGGCTGCTCCTCTCCCTGCAGGCCGGTAAGGGAGCCGCTCCCCGCCCACACGGGGCCCCTAGCTGGCCCGGAGCCTGGGCAGCCCGGCCGAGGGCCCCGAGCTCCGGCATGCCGGGCTAAAAGGGGGGAGGCTGCTGGAGAAGCCGGGCGGAGGGAAGGGCAAGCGCGGGGGGCTTCCTGGAGGCGGCGGCACTTTAGCTGGGACNAGCCGGGCGGAGGGAAGGGCAAGCGCGGGGGGCTTCCTGGAGGCGGCGGCACTTTAGCTGGGACTTGAAGGAAGGGACAGGCGCGGGGGGGGGGGGGGCCGAGAAGTGCCCGCAAGTGGGGGATGGAGCAGCGGCCGGGCTTTCTGGCCGGGGAAGCCCAGCGGCCCCCTCGCGTCCCTCCGCAGCCCTGGGGCTGAGCGAGCTGAGGTGGTGCACCATCTCGGACCCGGAGCAGGAGAAGTGTCTGGCCATGGCCGCGGCCTTCAAGGAGGCCGGCATCCGCCCGGCCCTGGGCTGCGTCCAGGAGACCCCGGCTGAGCCCTGCGTCCGCCTCATCGAGGTGAGCGTCCCCCCAGCCCTGGCACAGGCCCCCTCGGAGGCGGAGGGCCGCGGAGCGTGGGCAGGAGGTCCGGCGTGCCGGGGCTGCGCAGGGGCTGCGGCTCTCCTCCGGGGCGGGGAAGCCCTCGGGATGCCGGTGTGGGAGGATCTGAATTCGAATCCTGCCTCAGCTCCTCCCCGGCTGCCGGATCTCGGGCCTCCTCTGGGGGGCGGGGCGGGGCCGGGCAGGCCAGCACTGGGG
>NW_025346863.1:725-2078 GCF_016433145.1 Gracilinanus agilis | reverse complement strand
TATTCCTCTGTCAGATCTAGATAAATCAAACCGAAAAATAAATAAGAAAGAGGTAAGAGAGGTGAATGAAGTCCTAGAAAAATTAGATTTAATTGATATGTGGAGAAAAACAAATAGGGACAAAAAGGAATACACCTTCTTTTCAGCTGCACATGGTACATTCACAAAGATTGACCATGTAATAGGGCATAGAAATATTGCAAACAAATGCAAAAGAGCAGAAATAATAAATGTAACCTTCTCAGATCACAATGCAATAAAAATAATAATTAGTAAGGGCACCTGGACAGGAAAATCAAAAACTAATTGGAAATTAAATAATATGATTCTTCAAAACCAATTTGTCAAAGAAGGAATCATAGAAACAATCAACAATTTCATTGAAGAAAATGACAATGATGAGATCTCCTACCAAACTATGTGGGATGCGGCCAAGGCAGTACTCACGGGGAAATTTATATCCTTGAGTGCATATATTAACAAATTAAGGAGGGCAGAGATCAATGAATTGGGCATGCAACTCAAAAAATTAGAATGTGAGCAAATTAAAAATCCCCAGATGGAAACTAAATTAGAAATACTAAAAACCAAGGGAGAAATTAATAAAATCGAAAGTAAAAGAACTATTGAATTAATAAATAAGACTAGAAGCTGGTACTTTGAAAAAACAGATAAAATAGACAAAGTACTGGTCAATCTGGGGCAGCTGGGTGGCTCAGTGGATTGAGAGCCAGGCCTAGAGACTGGAGGTCCTAGGTTCAAGGCCTTGGACACTTCCAGCTGTGTGACCTTGGGCAAGTCACTTGACCCCTATTGCCCACCCTTACCACTCATGGGCCAAGGATGGTCCCTAGCCCGGATGAAAAAAGGAGGAGGGTTGGGCGTGGGGCTAGCAACCCCACCCTGTAAAATCTACATCTGCTAAAGAAACTGCAACCCAAAGTAGGGGCAGCTGGGCTAGCTCAGTGGATTGAGAGCCAGGCCTAGAGATGAAAGGTCCTAGGTTCAAGTCCGGGCTCAGACACTTCCCAGCTGGATGACCCTGAGCGACTGTGTGTCCCATTGCCTACTGGTTGTGGCCCTATGCTCCTAGAATGGAGTCCCAGGATAAAAAACAAAAAAACAAAAGAACAAAAAAACAAAAAAACAAAAAAAAACCTGCTCAATCTAATAAAAAAAAGGAAAGAAGAAAACCAAATTGATAGTATCAAAGATGAAAAGGGAGACCTCACCTCTAATGAAGGGGAAATTAAGGCAATCATTAAAAACTATTTTGCCCAATTATATGGCAATAAATATAACAATTTAGGAGATATGGATGAATATTTACAAAAATATAAACTGCCTAGATTA
>NW_025346863.1:0-626 GCF_016433145.1 Gracilinanus agilis | reverse complement strand
GAACATAGATGCAAAAATCTTAAATAGAATACTAGCAAAGAGACTCCTGCAAGTAATTAAGAAGATCATCCACCATGATCAGGTGGGATTCATACCAGGAATGCAAGGTTGGTTCAACATTAGGAAAACCATCCACATAATTGACCATATTAATAGTCACAAAAATCACATGATTATCTCAATAGATGCTGAAAAAGCCTTTGACAAAATACAGCATCCATTCCTATTGAAAACACTGAAAAGTATAGGAATAGAAGGACCTTTCCTAAAAATAATAAACAGTATATACCTAAAACCATCAACAAACATCATATGCAATGGGGATAAATTAGAAGCCTTCCCAATAAGATCAGAAGTGAAACAAGGATGCCCATTATCACCTCTATTATTCAACATAGTACTAGAAACATTAGCAGTTGCAATTAGAGAAGAAAAAGAAATTGAAAGTATCAAAATAGGCAAGGAGGAGACTAAGCTATCACTCTTTGCAGATGATATGATGGTCTACTTAAAAAATCCTAGAGAATCAACTAAGAAGCTTGTAGAAATAATCAACAACTTTAGCAAAGTTGCAGGATACAAAACAAATGCACATAAATCATCAGCATTTCTATACATTTCCAACA
>NW_025346862.1:0-1551 GCF_016433145.1 Gracilinanus agilis | reverse complement strand
GAGGAAGAGGAAGAGGAAGAGGAAGAAGAAGGAAAAGAGGAGGAGGAGCAGGAGGAGGAGAGAGGGAGAGAGAGAGAGAGAAACACCAAAAATTCACATTTTAGAGATCTCTGAATATTTACAAGGAACAGAAAGAGGAAGGTAGGTGGGGAGAAGTGAGACAAAATTCATGTTTCTGATAATAATGCATGAACAATTCTCGTCAGGGTTTCCCTTCTGTTTTGCATTTTTCTTGCAAGTATTCATACCTGTATTCCTATTTTAATTGGGGATTCTTGAAAACACCTGGCTATCAGTAATAACCCAAGGGTAGGCAGGTAAGTTTGTCATTGGTCTGGACATCTCCAAGGTAGAAATGTGGGAAGAGCAACTATAAATTGTAGGGTCTCCCTAGTCCCCTCGCTTTGGGTGGAAGGGGTGAGGATTAAGGGCAGGAAAGAGAGTGGTGAGAGTGTTCCAATTTCTTTGGCCAGTTTCATAAATTAGGTTCATATTTTGAGTTCTAAAGTTATAGGCTTTGATGCACATGCAGCTGGAGTTAGATTATTGTAAAATGGATGTAGAAGCCGGCTATGGGGCTGCTGAGGAAAGGGGGAGCTGAGGAAGGTGATATCCTGGGAAGGGGAGAGAAATCTGTGACTCAATAAGCAAATCAAGTTATGAGATGACAAAGCAACCTCCTTATAAGCCATTAAAGAGGAAGAGCAGATGACTTAGATGAATACAGCACTTTAAATGAAGTGGCACTCCTCTCCCATCTGCTGAGCATAGGAGGAGCCTGAACGCTCTTCCTGGAAGGGAGGCACGGGAGACCTAGAGAAATGACTAGTGCCCTTCCCCTACACCAGTAGAAAAGTCAAACAGGGTGCACATGGCAGCGAACACACGAGTCAAGTCAATATTCATATATTAAAGACCATACAATGTGCTACACACTAAGGAATAAAAAAATAGGTGCTAACAGTTACTACTCGTAAGGAGTTCACAATCTAACAGTGGAGACAGTATAGAAACAATACAGAATAAATTAGAGATATTTTCAGAAGGAAGACACCAACACCAAATAAAGTTTCTTGCAGGAGGTGAGATTTTCACTGAGACTTGAAGGAAATCAGGGAAGCCCGTCAGCAGAGATGAAGAGGAAGAAAATTCCAGGCCTGGGGGAAAAAAAAAACTCTTGTGTGCAGTAAACATCTGTTTTGTGTAAAGGAAATAAATAGCTGTCCAATTCTTGATTTATATTATCCATTGAGTACCTTTCTACTTGACCTTTTGGGGAAAATATAGGCATGAGTCAAACCTTAAGCTATAAGTATTTCCCCTGGGGAACTAGGGTGGGGCTGTAAAAAGTCAAAGAATTTAAGAAAAAGAACCTGATCTTTTTTTTTTTTTTTAAATAATTAGGTTTCCTCCGTGTCTTAACCCAGGCTGTATATGTAGATCCAGAGGAGAGGAACCCCTTATGGAAAGGAAGAAGATGTAGTATTTCAGCTTCTAGCCAGACCTGATTCTTTCTCTCTCTCTCTCTCTCTCTCTCTCTCTCTCTCTCTC
>NW_025346861.1:0-2329 GCF_016433145.1 Gracilinanus agilis | reverse complement strand
TGCAGGCAGCCCGAGAGGTTGGGGGGTCTCGGGGAAGGCCACATGGGTACCCTGAGAGGTTGGGGGGGCCTCGGGGAAGGCCATGCGGGCAGCCCGACAGGTTGGGGGGGCCTCGGGGAAGGCCACATGGGTACCCTGAGAGGTTGGGGGGCCTTGGGAAAAGCCACACAGGCAGCCTGAGAGGTTGGGAGACCTCGGGAAAGGCCATATGAGCACCCTGTGTGGTGTTGGGGGGCCTTGGGGAAGGTCACACAGGCACCTTGTGAGGTTGGGGGGCAGGGGACCTTGAGGAGGGCCAACAAGGGCACCTGGGGGCCAGCCTACATGAAAGCCTGGCCCCCTGCTCTCCCTCAGCCCAGCAGAGGCTCAGAGAGGAAGGCCTGAGTCTCCAACCTGGCCCAGGGAGAAGCAGCCTGAGCCGTGGTCACAGAGGGCACCAGATAGAAGGGCCTGGCTCAGGCCTGGAGAGGATCCCAGGGAGTATCCCAGAACACTGATTTGAGGGGGGCTGGCTCCCCACCATCCAGCACCCCAAACACACGGGGGCTGCTTCTCTCAGAAGCCTCCAGAGACACACAGGGAGAACCCCTTGCCCGCCAGGGTCCCGGGCCTCCCAGACCCACACCTTGAGGAAGGGGTGAGCTCTCATGGAGTTGTCCCAGATGCTGGTGCCCGCACTCAGTGGGCATGACACCAAGGAAAAGCCAAAGGTTACCTGGCATCAAAGGCCATGTTGGAATTGTCTATGTGGGATCGAATGTTGGCCCGGATGTCGCTCAGCTCCTTCTCAGCATGGTTGGGGACATGGGAATGGGTGGCAAGTTGGTGTGAGAGGGAGGCTGGCCCCAGCCTCCCTCCCCCCTTTCCTCCTCCCCCCCCCCTCCTCCCCTTCCCCCTCCTCCCCTGCCCCGGGGTCTAGGCCCTGACCTTCCTCAGCTGCTGGTCAAGGTGCAGNCCCCCTCCTCCCCTTCCCCCTCCTCCCCTGCCCCGGGGTCTAGGCCCTGACCTTCCTCAGCTGCTGGTCAAGGTGCAGGAAGCGCTTCCTCTGAGTGTGCAGCAAAGTCATTTCTTCCCGGAGGATCCGGTTCTTCACCAGCTGGGTGTCAAAGCGCGTGTTGGCCTGCAGGGCACAGGGGGTCACCGGGCTGGCCTTGCTGCTCCTCTGGGCCCCCAGTGGGTCAGGGCTTCCAGGGCCCCCCACTCACCCGGTCCAGCTGGTTCTCCAAGATCTTCACCCTGTGCAAGCCCTGGGCCTTCTTCTCCATGACCAGGCTGGTGCCTCGGAGCTCCTTCTGCTGTTCCAGGACTTTAGCTTCCCACTTGGCAATCTGGGGCCCAGGTGGAGCCATGGAGAAGGGGCTCTGCCCACTATCACTCCCCAGCCCATGAGGAAGGCTCCCAAGGCTTGGCTGCCCCCCAACCTATGAGGAAGGCCCCCCCACGCCCCCAGACCCAGGCTGTGCCTGGTGACCCGGGCCCCACCTCTTGGTCCAGCTTCTTCAGGTACTGCTGCTCTTTGATCACCTCCCTGTAGAGGTGCTGCCGCCGGGCCAGGAGGCTCTTGACGTCCTTCTCGAGCTCCTGCTCCAGGGCCTTCTGGGCCTGGCTCTGAATGATTTTCATCCTGGTTTGGATCTCAGCCTGCTCCTGCTGCAGCCGGTTGATCTCCACCCTGAGGGGGCCAGAGGACGCTGAGGCAGGGGCCGGGGCCCAGGGGGGCCTCCAGAGGGCCCGCCCCCGCCCCCCTGCTCACATCTGCTTTTGGATCAGCTGCTGGGTCTCCTTGGTGTAGGCCTGCCGCTCCGCCTCCATGACCCGGCATTGTCTCTGCAGGCGGCTCAGCTCCATCTCTGCAGGGCGGGGGTCGGAGCCGCCGGCTCAGCTGGAGGGCCGGCCCAGCCGCCCAGCTCCGACTCCCCACCCCGAGCACTTACCCGAGTTTTCCAAGTAGCCCTCGCTGTCCTCCGAGCGCACGCTGCTGGCCCCCAGCGGCATGGTGGCTGAAGGGAAAAGGGTACTGAGGTGGCTCGGGGGCAGCGGATGCACCATGGCCGGGGCTGGGGAATGGGGCGGCCACAGAGGCCCTACCTGGCTAGACGCGGGCCTCGCCCGCCGGCTTTCCCAGTTGCAGTCCCGGTTGCTTGGGCGACAGGGTCAGAGGTGGGGATTAGGGAGGCCGGCCCGGGCGGGGGCGGGGGGCTGAGGCTCCTCCCTCCTGTTCCCCCCCCCCGCCCCCTGACTCTTGGGGGTGCCGGGAGGCGGGGTCACAACTCCTCTTCCCGAGCCTAGCCGAGGGCAGGTGGTCAAGGCCAGGGGGCGCGGCCGAGTT
>NW_025346860.1:0-2263 GCF_016433145.1 Gracilinanus agilis | reverse complement strand
TCGTATACCCGTCTGCACTGGTTCCCCACTTAGGCTTTAGTTCCTGGCTGTGTCCGCCTCCACCCACGCCCACGCCTCTGCTCAGCCGGCTCTCTGCTCCCAGCGTCCACTCTCTGCGCCCGCGCTCAGATTTCGCGTGCGTTCTTGACTTAATGGGGTCCTAAGTCTTGCTGCTCTCAGGAACAGGTCCCGGAGCTGCCGATGACTCGATGGGTGCCCCAAACTTGCTCTATTTCTTGTTAGCTGGGTTCGGAGCTATAGGTGAGTGTGGAGGGGGTGGGGGTGGGGTGGTTGCTCAGCACGCGATTGAGTGCGAGCCCTTTATAGCATGGAAATGTCTCGATTCCACATACCTTCCACGCTGTGCCCTGTTGTGGGGTTCCTCAGTTCATCTGGACTTGTTTTTATGTCCCCTTGAGGAGTTTTGTGTGTTTCAGTCAGGAGAGGTTAAGAGCTGCTTCTTACTCTGCCGCCATCTTAACCCGGAACTCTGGACAGTTTTTAAATGAAGTAATCCAAGCTACATATAACTATTTGAAAAAGTGCTCTAATTCATTATTTATTAGAAAAAGAAAACAAAAAAGACAAAGGAAAAAAATAACAAATATTGAGGGAAATGTGGAAAAATAAGGACATATACATTATTAGTGGAACTGTGAACTGATTCAAACATTATGGAGAGCAATCTAGAATTATACTCAAAGAGTTACAAAACTGTGTATACCTTTTGACCCAATAATAACACTATTAGTTTATTTTTTAAGATGATGAAAGAAAATGAAAAGAAACATATTTATAGCACATTTTGTGGTGGCAAAGAACCAGAAACTGAAGGGAGGTCCATTAAATAGAAAATAGCTGAACAAGTTGTGGTATATGATTGTAATAGAATACTATTATGCCATAATAAAAGACCAAGAAGATGATCGCCAAACCTAGAAAGACTTAGGTGAATTGTTGCAAAGTAAAGTAAGCAGAACCAAAAGCATATTGTACACGGTAACAACAATAATGTATGATGATCAACTGTGGATGCCTTAAGTATGAGGCAAGGATCCAGGATAGCTCTAAGGGACTCATGATTAAAAAGGNAAAGGATATCCACCACCAATAGAAGGAGCAAATGCAGATTGAAACTTAATCATTCTTATTCTTCATTTTATTTCCTCCAAAAATTTTCTCTAGTGTAATCAATATGTATCTTGTTTCAAAACACGATGAACAGGAAAATATATATTATATAATAATATATGTACAACCCATGTACAAGACTGCATTCCTTGGAAATTAAGGAGGCTCCCACATGGGTTGTACATATATTATCATATAGTAGAGAAAAGGGATGGAAGAAAGGAAATTTTTTTTAAAGCTTATGGGATCATAGGATTTGGAAGTATAAGGAATCTTAGAGATCTGATCTGAATCTCATTTTACAGATGAGGAAACTGAGGATCAGAAAGTTTAATAGATAGGGACAAAGTCATAGAAAGCATGGTGAACTTTCAATCAGGAAGGGCCGGAATATGCATCTTATCTCTGCCATTCCCTGGCTGTGTGATTACTGACAAATAATTTCTATCTGGCCTCAGTTCTCTCATTTGTAAATTTAGATAAATAATATATGAAGCACTTACCTGAAAGAGTTGTTATAAGAATCAAATGATATAATTTAAGTCTGATTTCTTTTTTAATTTAAAAGTACTATGTGAATATCACTTTGATAGATTTAGGGTACAAATAGAGTCATAAAAATTTATTTGAATCAATGCCTTATGTATTGGAAATGAGACCTCTATCAAAGAAACTAATTGCAAGGACTTCTCACAACTTAATTATTTCTCTTTCAATTTTAGGTTTAATTGAATGTTTATGAAAATTTAAAATAATTTTTACATATCCAATACCATCCATTTTATCTTCTATGATCCAAATCCCAGATGAATTTTTCTTATATCCATGATTTTTTCTCTTCAGAGATCTGATAAGTATTTTTTTCATGTTTCTGTAATTTATTTATGATAGACCTTTTATATCTAGGTCAAATATAAAAAAGTGTGTAGTCAAAATTGTATAGTAGATGGAAAGGTGTCACAGCTGGGAGAAATCTCCTGAAGAACTAAAGCAAAATTGAAAAATTTTGATGTTAAAGTTAGAAAAAAAGTAGACACAAAGAAGAAAAACATCAGAATATGAAGAGACTTTGCACAGGCTGTCCAGTTGCTTTTAGAGGCAGAGAGAGAGAGAGAGAGAGAGAGAGAGAGAG
>NW_025346859.1:2249-3087 GCF_016433145.1 Gracilinanus agilis | reverse complement strand
CTCTCTCTCTCTCTCTCTCTCTCTCTCTCTCTCTCTCTCTCTCATTTCAGATGTGAGCTTTACTTCAGATTTTATTGGTTATTTTTTATCCATGCCCCTCCTTCCATCAAAAAAAAAGTTTATGTTCACTGCAAATAGCAATTATCAGACTAACTCAAACCATTTTTATGTCATTTAGAACCAGACTCATTGCTTGATCTCAATAATAAGTGAACTTACCAAATATTTTTGTTGCTAAAGGAACTGTAGTCACATAAGCCAGTTCATCAATCATGTTTTTCCTCTCATGGGTTTAATGTATTCCTCATTTCATTTTGAGCAAAAGAATTAAGCCTCTAACAAACTTAAAAGCCAACTACTGTAGTCTGGACTTTGAACCCTGAAACAAAAGCAAACATTGGCTCCTATTAAGTTTGAGATCAAGATGTATTGATTTAGGAGGCTAGCTAATACTTACCAGTAGGCCGATTTTCTTTTTTAAGAGAGGACTGATGATTTTTCTTTATTCCCCTTATATACATGCTTGTAGAGAGTTGCCAAAATTGTCACCATTCTATTCTTCCTGATATGATAACAAGGACGAATCTTAGCATACTCTGAGAGAATGGGGGAAATATATACTATCCCAGTTTTAGTTGGGAAGATGAAGGCAATTGCTGGCATTTATTGTTTGTAGCTTGCTTGTTTATAAATTAGTTCCTGATTAGTTTAAATATTGAATCCCCTCACATTCTTAGAATTTGCACTCCGTATTTCCAATGGATTGTAACCTGTTGTCACTATATATATATATATATATATATATATATATATATATATATATATATATAACTTTAAA
>NW_025346859.1:0-2194 GCF_016433145.1 Gracilinanus agilis | reverse complement strand
ATATATAACTTTAAATAGCACAAATGGGAATTTATGTTTATGGAACCACTTTAGGGAATTTCTTATTCAAAATAATCAAGACCTACCTTATTTGTAATCATTGTGCTTAGCACAGTGCTGGCACATCATAATAAATAAATACTTCATTCATTCATTTATTCATTTGGACATGAGAACTTCCCAGCCTTAGAGGTGGCCTGGTCTCCTTAATGACACCTCCATCCTGGCATATGTTAATTGGTGCTTCCCCACTTTTGGTATTTGGAATGGTTTATCTTTATCTCCCAGTTTAGCCAATCCCTAGCTATCCTTCAAGACCCAGATCAAACCCTGTCTTTTTTTTGTAAAGCTATTTCATCAATGAATGTCACAATTAGAAGAGAATTCATAGATCATTTTCAGATGAGGAAACATTAGGTTTATAAATGTAAAATGATTTATTTAATGTCATATAATTATTTAAGTGAGAGTGTTGAATCAGACGGCCTCTAAGATCCATTCCATCTCTAAATCTATTATCTTATGAAGGGTTGATTCAATGAATAGAGAAGGCAAAAGAGTTATTTTCAGAAATGAAAGTGGTATAAAAATTTAATATCAATATTTTTAAACAAAGAAATCCTATAGTAAGTCACATATCTGGGAACTGTGGGACATTGTGCTTTTCTAAGGAAAGGGATTCAACATCAGTTACCTTCTGTCATTGTTAACTTCGCATAACACTCTGTGATCTCCTCAAGGGGCTATGGATAAATGCGTGATTTTTAAAAAAATGCACATACACACAACCTGGCATTTGAGATGGTATTTAGTTTTGGTTTCAGTGCTTTTAAGCAAATCAAGGAAATATAACTATAGCTATTTTCTTTCCTTTCTTGCAACTTAAAATGACTCTGAATTGTGGTCTTTTTATTTCTTCCTCTAAAACAATTATTAAAGGCCAGGGAACAGCTTGGCAGGCCATCCATTTGTTTCCATTGATAAGGTTTTAGTAGAGATGCAACTGGGAGCTCAACTACGTTGGCATCCGTTATTAGGAACTCAAGATGGCAAAACAACCTTCAGTTGAGTTTAATCATTCTTATTCTTTTATAATGGATTCATGATGTTATACCACAAGTAGCCCTGCCAGAAATTTCCACTCAGTTACAAGAGAATAACATTTTAATTCAGCTTATTATAACCTAGAAATCATGAAATTTTGTGACTATTCTACAAATGCTCGATATGATAAGGGGTATCAGTTCTGTCTTCTCACAGATTTGTAAAGGAATACTTCTGCATATAGATTTCTTTGGCCCTTCCATCAAAAAATTCATTTACTCCTGTGATGCAAATGTTTGGGTTTTTCAGGCCAAATTATTCATTATTGATATTCCTTTTCAGTAGTCCACACCTGAGGACTATCTAAAAAATATTATTTAAAGTAAACTATGAAGGAGAGGACCTGATTAATTAAGATCGTTCTACATAGATTGTTGGGAGATACTTACTCATCAACAATCTTCTGTCTTCCACAGGTTCTAATCTTTTTTTGCACTATTTTTCAATGAAAATTTTCTTAATTGACAAAAATAAAAGAGAAAAAAGATCATGTAAGATAAAAAAAGATTAAAGTTAATGGAAGAAAAGGAGATTGAACCTGGGATTTTAGGCCTTTGTCGAGATTGTATTAGTGGAAAAAAAAAAAACAGAAAAAAAAAAACCACTCAGACTTTAGACTGGTTATCTGATTGTCTAGTCCTGGCTCTACCTTCAGCTATGTAGTATTTAAATTGTCACCACACAACTCTGGAAATCAGCTTTCTCATCTATTGTTCTGAGGCCAATGGAAGAATAAAGAATTTCCTGACAATGAAAAGTGGAATCACAAGAGATCTTTAAGTGGAGGGTAGAAGACTATATGTTATACATATGGCAAAATGGATTTCTGCTCAGGTACATTTGAACTAGTTGAAAGTAAGATTCCTTCCAGTTGAAAGACTGAGTTGGAAGAGTTGACCTTTAAGACTCTAAATTCTAAGGGTAAAAAATCTTATTCTGATAAGTAATGTGTATATCATGTGTATCATGGAGAAGAAGTCATGTGGCCTACATAGTTTTTCAACTGTCTGAGAGACTTGAGGGAAAGGACTATTCCATTTTTTTCTTTCCTTCTTTCCTTCCTTCCTTCTTTCCTTCCTTCTTTCTTTCC
>NW_025346858.1:0-2148 GCF_016433145.1 Gracilinanus agilis | reverse complement strand
TCCTTCCTTCCTTCCTTCCTTCCTTCCTTCCTTCCTTCCTTCCTTCCTTCCTTCCTTCCTTCCTTCCTTCCTTCCTTCCTTCCTTCTCCTCCTCCTCCCAAGGAAATGAATGAATCATGCTAAGGATGACTATTGAGAAAGGTCATGTAATTCTGAAAGGACCTGGGATAAAGGAGGCTCTCTACCTCCAAAGAAGGAGCTGGTGGAGTCGGGATGCAGATCCAAGTAGGTGATTTTTCACTTTAGTGTATTTGGGTTTTTGTTGAGGGGGGGGGTTATACAATTAATCCCTTACAAAAACAAACAATATGGACATCTATTTTTGCATGTATAACCCAGATCGAATTGCCTGCCAGCACTGGGAGTGGGGAGGGAAAAAAAGAGAGGGGGACAATTTGTCAGAAAACTTATGTGGAAATTTGTTGGAAATGAGAAATTGTAATTGATAAAATAAAATATATTTATAAAAAATAAAGTTAGAAGGGACTTTAGAGAGAGAAAGAAGAAATTGTGTTAAATGTAAAATTTGATATCACATTTAAAAGGTTTTGTGCAAACAAACCAATGCAACCAAAATGAGAAGGAAAGCAACAAACGGAGAGAACATTTTCATAACAAAACTCTCTGACAAAGGTTTAATTTCCCAAATATATAAAGAACTAAGTCAAATCTACAAAAAAAATCAAGCTATTACCCAATCAACAAATGGTCAAGGGACATGGATAGGCACTTTTCACAGGATGAATTGAAAACTATCAATAATCACATGAAAAACTGTTCTAAGTCCCTCCTGATTAGAGAAATGCAAATTAAAACAATTCTGATGTACCATCTCACACCTAGCAGACTGGCCAATATGGCAGCAAAGGAAAGTAATAAATATTGGAGGAGATGTGGCAAAATTGGGACACTAATGCATTGCTGGTGGAGTTGCGAACTGATCCAACCATTCTGGATGACAATTTGGAACTATGTCCAAAGAGCTCTAAAAGACTGCCTGCCCTTTGATCCAGCCCTACCACTGCTGGGTTTATACCCCAAAGAGATCACAGATAAACAGACTTATACAAAAATATTCATAGCCGTACTCTTTGTGGTGGCAAAAACATCTGAAAATGAAGGGATGTGCTTTGTTTGAGGAATGGCTGAACAAATTGTGGTATCTGTTGGTGATGGAATACTATTGTGCTCAAAGGAATAATGAACTGGAGGAATTCCATGTGAACTGGAAAGACCTCCAGGAATTGATGCAGAATTGATGTGAAAGGAGCAGAACCAGGAGAACTTTGTACACAGCAATGCAATGTCTCAGGATAGTCCAGAGGGACTTGTGAGAAAGAACTGTGGGAACAGAAATGCATTAGAAAAATAAATGATCGGGTTAGCTCAGTGGATTGGGAGCCAGGCCTAGAAACGGGAGGTCCTAGGTTCAAGTCTGGCCTTAGACACTTCCCAGCTGGGTGACCCTGGGCAAGTCACTTGACCCCCATTGCCCACCCTTACCACTCTTCTGCCTTGGAGCCAATACACAGGATTGACTCCAAGATGGAAGGTAAGGGTTTAAAAATTTTTTTAAATTAAAATAAAATAAAATTTCAATTTTAAATTTTAAAAAAATTAAAAAAAATGATCGACCACATAGTGCAATAGGGATGTGATTAAGGTTTTGATGTTAAAAGATGACTCTATTGCAAATATGAATAACATGGAAATAGGTTTTGAACAATGATACATGTACAACCTAGTGGAACTGCTCATCGACTTTGGGAGAAAGGAGGAGAGAGCCGGGGGAGANCAGACCCCCAAAATCTATCCCCAGATTCAATGGAGGGGTCATGGACCCCAGGTGAAGAATTTCAGCCCTATACCACCCTACCTTCCTAAATTCAGAGGGCAAGGGAAGCCCCTGTCTTTAATAGGAAGGCATCATAAATGAGGCAGAGTACAATATGAAGCCCACACCTGGAGGACATAAGCCGAGCTATGCCTATAAAATTGTATCACTCTCCTGTTCCCAAACCACTAATGCCTCCCTAGTCTCTTGAGGAGAAAGTCCAAACTCTTTACTAAGCCTGGCCCAAACTGATTATCTAGTCAGCCTTACTTCTCCCTGGGCCTTCACATGACCCTTCTGGGTTCCAACTAAGA
>NW_025346857.1:0-4045 GCF_016433145.1 Gracilinanus agilis | reverse complement strand
TATGTATATGTATGTATATTTCTTTTTTTAAAAAAAACCCTTACTTTCTGTCTTAGAATCAATGCTGTGTATTGGTTCAAAGGCAGAAGTGCAATAAGGGCAAGGAATTTGGGGTTAAGTGGCTTGTCCAGGGTCATATAACTAGGCCAGATTTGAACCCAGGCCTGCCTCTGAGGCAATTAGCTGCCCCCCATATATATATTTTCTATGGTTTGATTCACTTTTTTTCTACACATCCCCCAGCTATCTCTCTATATTGATTGTGAAACAATATTCTTCAAGAAGGAATTCAGTTTAATTTATTTTAACAGGACTTTATTAAATGCCCACTAAATGAGCCTGACACATTAAACATTTAACAGATTCTTTATCTCCTTCTTTCTTTCCTTCTTTCTTTCTTTCCTTCTTTCTTTCTTTCCTTCCTTCCTTCCTTCCTTCTTTCTTTCTTTCTTTCTTTCTTTCTTTCTTTCTTTCTTTCTTTCTTTCTTTCTTTCTTTCTTTCTTTCTTTCTTTCTTTCTTTCTTTCTTTCTTTCTTTCTTTCTTNCTTTCTTTCTTTCTTTCTTTCTTTCTTTCTTTTCTTCCTTTCTTCCTTCATTCTTTATTTCTCCCTTTCTTTTATTTTTATTTTTGTTCTTTATTTTTTTGTTTTTTTTTCTTTTCTGAGAATGCATGAACTGAGCCTTGAAAAGAGCCAAGGGTTCCTAGGGATGGAATTGAGCAGGAAGAGCATCCCAGGGAAGGGAGACAGTCTATGCAAAGGCATAGGGGCTGGATTGTCTTGCCCTGAAAACAGCAAGTGACCTAGAAGGAAGATTGAAACCTAAGGTGTGGTTAGAAGGAGAAGGGGAATTTCCTGAAGGTCATGGTCCTTGCTGCTAACAGCAAACCAAGCAGACTGTAGCAGAGCTCAGCAGCTCCCATTGGGTCCCCTTTATTAAAGGTGAGCTGCCCTTCCTCTCGCTCCAGCTCTCCCAACTGCTTCAGGATTGTCTGTAAACACAGAAAGCTGAGAGGAGCCGCCTTGTAATTATCTGCATCTTTTTTTGCTTTGCTCCTTACCCCTTGTCATGTTTCATTTCACAGCCATTTTCCTGAGAATGAGGTTGGGTAGAGCTGAGACGTGTTGGGCCTCATCTGTCACAACATATTGAAAGCAACTCACAATTGTGTACAGATTGTGTAACACCTTTCGATGAGTCTTATTTCCTTCCCTTAGATGGTGCTAATAGGGTATGAAAGGAAAACATGATTACGGGGATGATTATTATGGTGCCTTGCTGAAGCCCAAAGTCACTTGAATGGTTTGGAATTAAAAAGAATTGGTTTCACTGAGAAATCCATCTTATTGTCCCAGAGATGACAACCTATTTTTTTATCAGCTGGTGACCCAAGAAAGCTCTCTTCTCTCCTCCTACATCTAGAGATTTCTTATTTCTAATTTTTAATGTTATGTTAATACTCTTTTCTACATCATTATTAATCCTCTGTAACTCCTTATCCATAACCCTCTTTTGTAACAAATAAAAAACTGCAGTTAAATGAAATAGACCACCAGCACATTGATGCCCTGTGATAATTCCTTCCTCTTTCGGTACCTAGATTTTACCTCTCTGTGAAGAACGTGGAGGCCTCTGAAGTCATATCTGCTCACTGCATTGACCAGAATTCTGAAGTCTTTCAGTGTCATTTTTCTTTAAATTATTATTGAATATTAGGTCTGGAAATTCAAATCCTGCCTTGAATGGCTATTTCCTGTGAGGCCCCAGACACTTACTGTATTGGGCCTGAGTTTTCTTGCCTGGTAAATGAGAGGATGAATCTAGATGGCCTTTGAGGTCTGTTCCATTTAATCTCTTGATCTATGGTTTTACTTGTGACCTTGGACAAGTCCCTTCTTCTTGCTGGGCCTCAGTATTCTCCTCTGAAAAATGAGGGGTTGGATTAGATGGCCTCTGAGATCCTTTCCAACTCTAGAGGTAGGATTCTGTGATCCTTTTGTATAATCTATTCTCTGGTCCTGCTTACTTTGCTTTGGATCAATTCAGAAAAGTCTTCTGAAGTTGATCTGAATTCCTCATATATGATCTTTCTTACAGTGCAATAATATTCTATTACAGTCACACACCACAATTTGTTCAGCCATTTACCAAACAATGGACACTCACTTTCCTTTCTGGCCTTTGCCTCAAAGTCCCTACTCTTCTGCAGCTTTCTCAAAAGCCTAAAAGAAAAAAGCTAACTAGCATAATACAACCTATCTGTAACAGGAAGCTTCTTGATCAGGCTCCTTTGCTGAGGAGACAGAATGGTTTTGAATGAATGAATGAAAAAGGATTAAGCGTTTATTATGTGCCAGGCACTGTGCTAAGTGCTAGAGATACAGACAAAAGCAAAGACAGTCCTTGGTCTGTGCTCCATCTATAAATCTATGATCCTATAATATAGACCAATGACCAGCATTCTGGTTTGGAAAGTTGCAAGGACAATGAGTGGGGTCATAGGGGAGGAAACTGATACACCCACATAGCCTTTTGAAGAACAATGACAACATTGAATTGATGGTGCTTCTAGAATTGGAAAATGGCTAGGAATGGAAGGAAATGAAGGATCCATGCAATATGGCAGGCGAGCAGAGACTAGAGATTAGAGAAAAAATTGAAGCATGACTGGAGATAGTTTATATGTAGTGGTCCATAGGAGGCACCCATCAAGCAGAATAGCATGGTTATAGGGCCAAAGTTTGGAGACAAAGGGGTTAAGCCCTACACTCTATGGCTTCTGGTCCAAGTGGCAGGTGACAGGATTATCAGAATTAGAATGATATGCTATTTTCATTCAAGAAAGAATGATTAGGTATACGTGGTCCCCCTTCCAATGAAGATCCCAATCCCTTCCATAGATTAGTAGAAGTTCTTCATGAGTGATGTCTCCCCTGATGAATCTCCTGCCTCTCCATACTTAATGAGACTGGTCTTCAGAGGATAGACACTCATAGACTGAGCCATTGCCAGATTGTATTCAGAGCTTTTGTAGCCTAGCAGTACTCATCAAAAGTGAAGCTTCTCTGGTAGTCTTCAAAACTCCTGGGTCACTTTTGGGCCATGAATGAAAGGAGGAATTTAATGGAAAGAGGAAAATCTGATGTAATACTACATATTTCTAGAGCACTTACAGTTTTATAAAATCTCTCTCACACCATCTCCTTTGAGTCTATTTTCTTGCATTGTATCCTGAACTTAAACCCCAACACGAGCATTTCCATAGATATAGCTGAATTCAACAAGAAGATTCCATGTCAAACAATGAATCTCAACTTCAGGCTGCTTTGAATATCGACTTAGATCAATATAGAAAATACATTCTACATGTTGCTTTTGAAACGATCTGACTTGTTTGTGTTTTTTCTAAACTTTTCTGTTCTATGCTTTTTCAAAATGTTTCATTGACCTTTGTTTTGCTATTGCTAACCTCCTTCCAAATATGTTACCAATTAAACACATGGAAAAAAGGAAGGAAGGACCCAACCTTTTGTAACAAATAAGCATAGCAAAGCAATACAAATAGACACAGAGGTTGTGTCTAAAGTTATACATCTCTTCCTGCGTCTTGAGTCCAGCACTTTTCTACCTGGAAGTGAGAAAAAAGTTTCTTCACTCCTCTAAAACCACAATTGATCATTGCAGTGATGGGAGCTCTACAGGCCAACAAAGTTTTCCCCTTATAGTAGAAGTTGTTCACCTGGTTCTGTTTACTTCACTCTGTTTCAGTGTATATTACCCAGGATTCTCTGATATTATCTATAGTAATTACTTATGGAACAATAATATTCTAACCACTATTTGTTCAGCTCTTCCCCAGTTGCCTAAGAGACCATTTTAAGGCAACTCCTTTAGATTCTAGTTCTTTTCCTTTTCCCCCATTCCTTTTTATCCTCATTTCAGGATTGGGGAATTTGTTTTGTTTGTGACATTCCTTCCTCCCCCAAGTTTCCTCTCACTTCCCTCTCCATTGTTTCCCTGTTGAGTGATATATAATGTATGTATG
>NW_025346856.1:0-9794 GCF_016433145.1 Gracilinanus agilis | reverse complement strand
CCTTCCTTCCTTCCTTCCTTCCTTCCTTCCTTCTTTCTTTCTTTCTTTCTTTCTTTCTTTCTTTCTTTCTTTCTTTCTTTCTTTCTTTCTTTCTTTCTTTCTTTCTTTCTTTCTTTCTTTCTTTCTTTCTTTCTTTCTTTCTCTAATTAATTAAGAATATTTTTCCTTGGTTCCATGATTCATGTTCTTTCCCTTCCCTCCTCTCATCCCCCTCCTGTAGCCAACAAGCAATCCCACTGGGTTTTACATGTATCATTGATCAATACCTATCTCTATGTTATTAATATTTGCAATAGAGTGATCATGATTGGGGATATAGACTCTTAACAATCACCCTAGTACAAATATCAATAATATGGAAATAAGTCTTGATCAATGATACATGTAAAATCCAGTGGAATTGTGCGTCAGCTAAGGGGGAGGGGAGGGAAAGAACATGAATCATGGAACCATGGAAAAATATTCTAAATTAATTAACTAAATAAAAATTTCCAAATTAAAAAAAAATAGAATCTACATCCCCAATCATATCCTCATTGAATGACATGAAAAAAACCCTGTTTTTCTTTGGGGGAGGAGAGGAATAGGTCTGTGATTTTATTGGCCTATTTCATTGGTATTCAGATGAGGAAACTGAGTCACAGAGATGTTTATTGACTTGCCTAGAATCTCCAGACAGAAGACTTCCTCTTCTAATACAGAACTACCCACACCAGTTTTCTGACTGATAGCCTTATAAAGTTACCCTAGTGTGTATGAGGACATGGGGGTGGAAAAGAGGAAGGAAGAAGAGGAGATCAGAGGAGCATTTAAGCAACATGTCCAGGGTCACACAGACAATATGGATCAGAGATGGGACCTGAAGTGACTCTGAGAGCTACTCTCTATGCACTATGTTAGAGGCATATTGCCTAGGGATAAAATTGGAAAGCAAATTCTTGGAGGGATATAGGTTCATCCTGGTAAAACCTGGAAAAAGGTACTTAATGAGAAATAATAAAAATCATAATAGTAATGAATTGCATCATTCTTAACAGCAATAATAATGGCTAGCATTTATATAGTACTTTAAGGGCTGTGGAAGTGATTTCCCTGGAAAGATCTATATGAACTGATGTGGAGCAAAATAAGCAGAACCAAGAGAATATCGTACCCACTAAAAGCAATATTGTGGAATGAAAACTGTGAAAGACTTAGCTACTCTCAGCAATAGGATGATTCATAACATTTCTATTTTTTTAAACCCTTACTTTCCTTCTTTGAGTCAATACTGTGTATTGGTTCCAAGGCAGAAGAGCAGTGAGGGCTAGGCAATAGGGGTTAAGTGACTTGCCCAGGGTCACACAGCTGGGACGTGTCTCAGGCCACATTTGAACCTAGGGCCTTCTGTCTCTAGGCCTGGCTCTCAATCTACTGACCTACCCAGCTGCCATCAATCCAGGACATTTCTGAGGGACTTTATGACAAAGAATGTCTTCCACTTCCAGAGAAAGAACTGTTGAAGTCAAAATCCAGATCAAAGCATATAATTTTTCACTTTAATTTAATTGGGTTTTTATTTTGGGGGTTTGGTTCTATGAGTATTCTCTTACAATGATGATTAATATGAAAATATGTTTTGGAGAATAATGTATGTATAATCCAGATCAAATTGCTCACCATCTCCAAGATGGGGAAGGGAAAGGAGTGAAGGAGACAATTTGATCCTATAATTTCAGAAAACATATGTTGAAAATTGTTATTACATGTAATTGGAAAAATAAAATATCTTTGAATAAAAAGAAGAAATTATCAGACAGCAGAAAAGTGCTTGCCATATGTTAATTCATTTTATCCTTATAAAATCCTGGTGAAGTAGGTAGTAGTATTATCCCTACATTACAGATGAGGAAACTGAGAGGCCAAGTGACTTGTTTATGGCTCTGCAGCTAGTAACAGAAGTAAGATTCTAACTCAGGACTTCTTGTTTTTAAAACCCTTACTATATATTGGTTCAAAGACAGAAGAGTGGCAAGGGCTAGGCAATAAGAGTTAAATGACTAGGCCAGGACCACACAGCTTGGAAGTGTCTACTGAGCCACCCAGCTGCCCCCAAACTTGGGAATTCTTGATTCCAAATCCCTCACCTTATTTTCTATACCACCTAGCTACCTAGGTATTAGAGTCTATTTATAGAACATTTGAGTCTATTTATGTAGTATCTGAGACTATTTATGTAATCTTTAACCCAAACAGATTTGATGTATGGGGAAAGAAAGTAGGAATTTGGATCACTTGCAAACTGGGCCAGTCAAGATGATTCTCAGCTACACATTGATCCAAGTTCAGTTGTAGAATAAAAATATGTGCCCTTGAAATTTATTCCTTTTAAAAATGTTTTTTGTATTGTCGCTTAGCCCTGTTTGCCTCAATTTCCTCATCTGTAAAATGAGCTGGAGAAGGAAATGGCGAACTACTCCAGTATCTTTACCAAGAAAACCCCAAATGGGGTCATGAAGAGTCAAATGTGACTGAAATGACTCAACAACAATGAAAGTCTTACATTTTATCTCCTTTTACTTTTTTTTGTGCAAGTTCCTTTTGAAAACTTGACCTTGTGCCAGGGCAAAGGGAAGCTGAGGAGCAGAAGTAGAAGCAAGTTGTCCCTAGTCCTCCCTGCCTTAGGGAAGAAAGAAGGAGAAAGGAAGGTGGTGGCAGGCTAACTTCTACACTGCTTTTTACAGTCATAAGGTAGAAGTGATGTCTAGTACAGAAATGTTAAACATAGGACCCGAAGGCTGCTTATAGTCCACAACACTCCTGAGTATGGCCTGAACCAGGTTAAAATGTAACTGGAAAAAAGCTACCAAAATGCATACAATAAAACTGCTGTCATTGTTTTTCTCCATCTTGTCTGATTCCTTGTTACACCATTTGGATTTTTCATGGCAAAGATACTGGAGTGGTTTGCTGTTTCCTCCTCCAGTTAATTTTATAGTTGAGGAAATTGAGGCAAACTGGGTGAAGTGACTAGATACAAACACATTTAAAAAGGAGGAAATTTCAAGAGCATATATTTAGTCGACATCTGAATTTGGACAAATGCATAGCTAAGAATCATCTTGACTGGCTCATTTTGACTTAGCCCTGGGTGGCATAGCTTGCTAGTGTCTGAGACCAGATTTGAACTAAAAAAGAGGAGCCTTTTTGACTCTAGGCCCAGCACTCTACCCACTGTGCCACCTACATAATACAAAGACAATATTATTGTGTGATTTTCTAAGTCAATATGTGGTCTACAGAAATCTTTGTGTATGGTTTAGTGACTCATTTCTACTTGAGCTTGTTACCACTTGTCTAGTCCAACACCTTCAGTCTCATCCAACACTTCACCTTTTACAGATAAGGAAACTGAGACTCATAAAGGGGAAGGGATTTACCCATGAGTAAACATGGGGGGAGAGAACCAGTATCTTCCTACATTTGGTTTGTTTTCTCAAAGACCCATGGCAAGGGCCACCATGTAACAAAACCAAGGAATCCTCAGTGTGATATTTCTTCTTTGGAATTCAATGTGTGGGTGGAAGTCCTGGGCTCCCTGCCAGCCTTCCTTTCCAATTTTCCCTCCTACCTCACCACAGCCACCGGTTAATGGACTCTGGGCTAGCCCAACAGGCCACAGAGCCCTGGTGATAGATCAGATAAGTCCTGAGTCGTGGGGGATGATGTATTGACTGCCTTTCTCCATACTCCAATATTTCAGGAGCCCCAGGGCTCTGATGGAATAAATATGACCTTTTATTCCCTACTTTGCTTAAGACTCAAGGTCAGCACTGCTTTGATCTATTGGCAGCTCCCCACTACTTCCAATGGCCTGCAGAGCTGGGGAGGTCCCATAGCTGTCAATGATTCACACAGCTCCACCTTCCATTCCTGCTGGCCTGCCCCCTCCGATGGCAACTCTGGCTCTGACCATCAATTCAGTTCAGTCTCAGGCGACAATAGCAATGCCTAGGGGTTGGATTGGCTATCATATGGAAAGACAAACCCATAAACCCATATTCACCCTACCCCTACCCTTCAGTACTGGACTTTTGTCTTAATCTTTCATTAGAAGTTTCTAGGGTTCCCATAATTCTAGCAGCTCCAAGCATTTCCTTCTCTGTTGTTGTTCCGTCTTTTTGGTTGTGTCCAACTCTGGGACCCCATTTAGGGTTTTCTTGGCAAAGACACTGGAGTGATTTACCATGCCCTTCTCCAGCTTATTTTATGGATAAGGAAATGGAGGCAAACAGGATGAAGTGACTTTCCCAGTCACAAAGATAATAATTATCTCAGATTAGATTTAAATTCAGGTCTTCCTGACTCCGGATCTGGTGCTTTATCCATTGTACCACCTACCTCTCCCCAAAAGTAGTCTGAACAAGGTTAAAACAAAAAGTTTGAAGGGATGGGTAAGTTCTTTGGATGAGACTTGCTGAAAAGGGAAGAAGAGTTATCCTATCTGTGCTGTTAAATGTAACTATTTTGCATTTTTGATAAATGACTGGGCAATTAGAGTTCAAATCTAACCTAAGCACCAGCACCAGCACCAGCAATATGACCTAGACAAGTTACTGAACCCCTTTTACCTTAGTTTCTTTATCTGAAAAATGACCTGGAGAATGAAAAGGGAAACCACTCCAGTATCTTTGCCAAGAAACTTTAAATGAAGTCACGAATAGTTGGACACAACGGAAAATAATTGAAGAACAACAAAGATTAGTGACTTGTTAGCTTGAATACTTGCATGGGATATTTTTCTTTTCTTTTTGTGGATGCTTAAAGATGAAATACATTCTGAGGTCCCCAGGAGAAGCCATATATGTGGATATGAGCCAGAAACATAATTAGTGAGAAGGATCTCAGATTCAACCTGATCTGTGTAAACCCAGTGCTTTGGTTTGCGGTTATATGTTACATCTGAGAATGGCGAAATAAGGCTTGCAAGTAAGCAAAAGGAAGGAAGCCTAAATTTTAATCCTACTTTGTCATTAACTTCTTGTATGATCCTCTTTAGGCAAGTCACTTTCCATCTTCTCATCTGTTAAATGGCTGAGGGTCTAAGGTTGGGGAAGGAAGGATCATAATAAATTATTTTTAAGATCTTTTCCATTTCTGTAATTCTGGAACTTTGCCTAAAAGTAATCCAGCATGATTGCCTGCTAGACATCTCAACTATTAAGTCCCATAGGCATTTCAAATCAAACAACACCAAAAGAAAATTCATTATCTTTCCTCCTAAATCTGTGCCTTTCCCCAATTTCCCCATTTCTGTCAAAGGCACCACAATCACCTTGGTTCACACTCAGATCCATACTCCATTTTTTAGCCTTCTTCACACCTCATATTCAATAGCAGCCCAGTCCTCTCTTGTATATATCTGCTTCTCTCCACTCACCAACCCACCATTTTACTACAGAAAGTCAGCACCTTTTGCCAGGAATATTACAAAAGCCTCCAAATTGGTATTCCTGCATTCAGCCATTTCTGTCTCCAAAGGGTCCTCCACAAAGCTGCCAAACTGGCAATTCTAATGCCTAGCTCTGACCATGTCATTCTCTTGCTCAGAGAATTTCAGTGGCTTCCCATGGCTTCAAGGATAAAATACAAATTAGTCTGTTTGGCAGAACAGCCCTTCACTGCCTGGATCCAACCCATCTTTTTGGATGGATTCCATATTATTTCCCCTTACGCTGTTTACACTGTGAGCCAAACTTGTCTACTTACTGTTTGCTGCATGTGGCATTGTTTCCTGACTGTGAATTTGTACAGGTTGATCCTCATGCCTGGAATGCTCTCCATTCACCCATTGGAATCTTCATGCCTAGAATGTTCTCCATTCACCCATTGGAATCCTCATGCCTGGAATGNCTCATGCCTAGAATGTTCTCCATTCACCCATTGGAATCCTCATGCCTAGAATGTTCTTCATTCACCCATTGGAATCCTCATGCCTAGAATATTCTTTATTCACTCATTGGAATCCTCATGCCTGGAATGCTCTCCAGTCACCCATTGGAATCCTCATCCCCCTTCAAAGCTCAGCTCCAATTCTACCTCCTAACAAACATTCCCTTATCCCTCCCAGCTGTTAGCGTGCAATGACCATCCCCATTATTTTGTATTTTACTCAGCTAAGTGACACAGTGAATAAAATTGAAGTCAGGAAAACCAGGGTTTAAATTTCAATACTTATTAGCTGTGTGACCCTGGGCAAGTCACATAACTTGCTTTTTCCTCAAATTTCTTCACTGTAAATGGGGATAACAATAGTCCCTAAATCCCAGGGTGGTTGTGAAGATTAAATGAGACAATATTTGAAAAGTATTTAGGGCAATGCCTGACACATGATAGGCACTTAATAAGTCTGCTGAAGGACTTTATTTTTTTACTTATTTATTTACTTTTATGGCTTAGTGACATCTCTAAGACTGAAAGGCAAGCATGTGCTAGGCAACAGGGTTTAGTGACTTACCCAGAGTTATACAGCTAGGAAGTATCTGAAGCCAGATTGAACCCAGGTCCTTCTGACTCCAGGCCTGACATTTTATCCACTCTGCCACCTAGCTGTCCCCTTGCTGAAACACTTAAAAAAATTTGGTGGCATCAGAGAACTGAAAACAAAGTAGATGCCCATTGATTTAAAAATAGATAAACAAATGGTGATTCATGTTTAACCTTTATCTAATTATTTACCATTTCAGGGAGAGGAGAAAGGAAGAACAAAAGGAGGAAGGGGAAAGGCACCACAACCCTTCCAATCATCTAGCTTCACAACTTCAGATTGGAACTCAAAATTTTTATAAAAAAAGAACATTTAAAATTGTGTTCACATGCAATCGGGAAAAATAAAACGTCATTAAGAAAAAATGGTGGTAGATGAATATAATGAAATACTACTCTACTATGAGGAAAGACAAAGAAAATGAATACAGAAAAGCATGCTGAGACATAGACTAATTGAAGGAGAGTGAAGTAAGAAAAGCCAAGAAAATAGCAATATGACTCCAAAAATGTTGAATTAAAAAAACACTCAACAGTTAAAAAAAATGAGTGTTACAAAATTACAAAGAAAAGACTTGGCTCTAAGGAAATATGAGGAGAAATCTCCCCTGATTCTTTTGCAGAGATGTGTGGTTGAGGAACAGAGAAGGTGGAGGAAATGGGGAATCCATGGGTACAATCCATTGGATGTCAGAACTGCTTGGTGTATTGTTCAGTTTTGCTATATAGTTTTTCCCTTCTTCCTGTGTTTTTTTTTTCTTTAAAAGTTTTTTTCCTAATAAAGAGTAACTCTCTAGGAAGGGAGATGGGGAAGGATACCAAGGGAAATCTAGGCAACATAAAAACAAAAGATATCAATAAAAATCTATTTTAAAATGCCTGCTAAATTGAATTGGCAAGGACCTGGAAAGATCCTTATGCTTCTCCCTAGAGAATCCCTTGCCTTCTGGGAGGAACACAATTGAGTTATCCCAGGCGACTAGGAATGTCTCCAATTTCCAAAGATCTCTAGAAAAGATTTCATGGCCTCTCTCCATTACCTGATATAGCTAGGTGGCACAGTAAATAAAGTACCAGGCCTGGAGTCAGTATGACTTCTTTTCCTGAGTTAAAATCTGTTCTCGGTCACTTATTAGCTGTGACACTGGGCAAGTCACTTAACTCTGTTTACCTCACTTTCCTCATCTGTGAAAAAACAAGCTGGAGAAGGAAATTGCAAACCATTTAGCCCTATTTGCCTCAGTTTCTTCATCTTTGAAAAAAATGAGCTGGAGAAGGAAATGGCAAATTATTTAGCCCTGTTTGCCTCAGTTTACTCATCTGTGAGACAACGAGCTGAAGAAGGAATTGGCAAATTGTTCCACTGCCTTTGCCAAGAAAACTTCAACTGGTGTCATGAAGAGTTGGATACAACTGAAAAACTACTGAACAATAACTCCATTTTTTAGTATCTCATACCTTTCATTGTCTGGAAGTGAATCCTCATAAGGAGTCTAAATCTTTCCAACTTTAGTACCAATCTATTTCTTCTTGTTTGATCCTAAGTTGGAAAGAGACCATTTGCTCCCAATTTTCTAGTAGCTATCATTAGATTCCTCAAAATTGTTATCCTCAGACACATTTTTATAATGCTTCAAGGTTTACAACTGTCCTTCCAATAAGCCTCTTAAGTTGGTAATGTAGCTATTATTTCCCCAAACTCCTTTCTCCATCTCCTATTTTATAGTTAAGGAAACTAAAGCCTGGAGAAGAAAGTTAACTTATCCAAATGTGAAAGAGGCAAGATTTGAACCCAGTTTTCTTCTAGCTCCAAGTTTGGTACATTTACCACTTATGCTGAGCTCTAGAATGTGTTTTGTAAAGCAGAAAGCACCATGTGAATGTCACATATTAGAATTTGACTCTATCTCAAGGGACTGTTGTAAGAAAAATTAGTGTATAGACTCTAATAAACTATGTAAATAAATGTCTATTATTAGCAGCATGAGCAGAAGCTGGAATAAATGTTATCTGTCTAGGGGGCTAAATGGGAAGATTTGGGTCACAAAAGGTCTTGGAAGAGGACAGAGGCCATTTTGTGGCTGAGCCATGGACACAATGAAGAGAAACAGGACTGAGCCAAAAGCCAATTTTATCATCTTTGCAATTACATTACACTTCTCTTCTCATCCCAGCCCCTGTTGCTTTTATGGCTCAGTGAGAAAAAAAAAGATAGAGTGGACAGAGCACCAGGCTTGGAGTCAGAAGGACCTGGGTTCAAATGTGGCCTCAGATATTTCCTAACTGTGTGACTTTGGGCAAGTCATTTAACCCCAATTGCCTTGCCCTTATCCAAATCTGTAAAGATATTAGGCAACAATTAATTACAACACCACCTTACATTTATATAGTGCTTTAAGGTTTTAAGAACGCTTTAGCAGAGATGTGAAACCCAGTTCCTAAAAATTCAGGCATAGTGCTGAGTCCATTTAAACAATTAATTTTATTTTCCCTGTGCTCCTAATGAGTAAGTCAAGAAAAATAAAACTAGTTACAAATACGGATAGTCAAGCAAAACAAATTCCAATTTTAGCTATGTCCAAAAATATGTTTCTCTCATTTCTTTCACTTAGAATTGATACTAAAAGTGGCAAGGGCTAGACATCAAGTGTTAAATAACTTGCCCAAAGGTCACATGGCTGGAAAGCATCTGAGGCCAGATTTGAACCCAGATCCTCTTGACTCCCAGCCTGGTGTTCTATCCACTGTGCTATCTTTTTTTTCTCACTGAACTATAAAAGAGGCAGAGCATAGAGTGGGGAGAGAAGTATGGTGAAATTGCAAGGATGATGTCATTGGTTTTTAGCCTCTTCCCCATAATCTCTTTCTGAGTTCTATTTCTCTTCTCTGTCCATAGTTCAGCCATAAAGTAGTCTCTGCTCTCCTTCGTGACCCGTTCTGACCCAAATCTTCCCATTTAGTCCCCTAAACATACCACATTTATTCCACTTACTAGATGGAGGACCATGGGTAGATCACTGATTCTCCAAACCTTAGTTTCCACTCCTTTTAAATAAGTCAATAATAATTGGAACATTTATTTCATAGGGTAGTTTAGAGGATAAAATGAAACCATACCGATAATCTTAAAGGACTATATCAGCTAACATCAAAAATCATAGATTTAGAATTGGAGGAAACCTAACATCCCAACATTTTGACAGAGACCTGAAGCTCAAGAGTTAGACAACTTATTCAAGTAACCCAGGTAGTGAGAGAAAGAGCTGGAA
>NW_025346855.1:980-2813 GCF_016433145.1 Gracilinanus agilis | reverse complement strand
GAACAAGGGAGGGAGGGATGAAGGAGGAATTGAGAGAAGGAAAAAGAAAGAATGAGAAAGAGAAAGGGAGTAAGAAATAGAAAAAAAGAAAATAAGAGAGAGAAAATAAGTAAGGAGGAAAAGGGGAAAAGAGTAATAATAGACTCATTTACTTTGCTTAAACTATTAAATATAATAAGCATTTTCTTTTTCAGTAACGAAAAATTTAATGACATGGCATATAGTTCCAAACTTTGTCTTAGTTTAATTTCATATAGGTTAAGGAAAGAATGATTTTTAAAATGTTATTGTTTTGCAAATTATTCACACCATTAAGGCCACATGATGAAATTTTTTATTTGTAGTACTAAAATTTTGTTCAGTCAACAAAAGACAAAACAAAACAGAACAAAAAGCAATTTCCTATGATTATTAATAAGCTTTTTTAAGGCTATAGCGTTCATGAAATTTGTGGTAAATATCTACATTTCAGAACTAACCACTCTTCTTTGCATTTTTTATCTTTTCTGTATAAAGAGGTCCCTTCACCCCCCTCTCTCTCTCACTCTTTCTTTGTATTCTTCCAATAGATATTAAGAAATAAAAAATTAACATTGGGGTACAGCATATTGTAGTGAAAAAAACTGGATTAAGATGCAGAATATCTGAATTTGAAATTGTAGTTTTGTCACTAACCTTTTTGAGTCTCAGTTGCCTCCTTTTGCAAAATGGAGATATCTTCACTGTCTTTTTTGTTGAGGAAAAAATAGTTTGTAAACTCTATTATATAACATATTAGTTATTGTGATTAATAATTATGGCCAGGCTATGTTTTAAAGTTATGTTATATCATTAAAAGTACAATAACAATCACATTGCTTTCTGTCTCGGAGTGTGGGGAAAGACAGAGAGGGAGTGAGGGAATGAGGGTCAGAAGAAGGGAAAGAATTTGGAACACCAAAAATTTTTTAAATGAATTTTAAAAATTGTTTTTACATGTAATAGGAGAAGATAAATGTTATTTAAAAATAAATGTACAATCAGAAAAAATCTACTTAATAAATTATATTAGTATCTTCACTAAACTTAGTATGTTTATCAAAACTACAAAGGGATTTGCCTCATAGGAAAACAAATAGGATTCACTTTAAATCAGGTTCCTGTCTTTCATTCATAAGAGAAAAATAAAATATAATGATAATAAGAATTTGGTTCCTAGTGTGATTTGGAACAACAAAAAGATGAATCTTTAAAAATTTTGTGAATGTTAAATGATTTAAGATGAGGAGCATGAATTTTGTGACAAGGTTGAGTTAAGCCAGAAATTTTATCTGTTCTTAGGAGGGGGAAAGAAGAATGCTCCTTCCTTGATCATAGTATATATTTTTTTCCAGTACTTTGGGCAGAATCAGGAGAAGAAGAGGAGTACATGTTCTAAACACAGAATACTTTCCTTATCTCTTTATATCTCTGCTTGAGGGAGAAGGATGTTCTTGAATAGAAGACACTGAAAGGTTCAAAACTGTGAGATGAAAGAAGACTTCTTTGAAATATATATCATATATGTATATATGTATTTAAAACAATCCCAATTAAAAAGTCAACAGACATTTATTAAATACCTATGTAGTTACACACTGTGTTAGGAGCTGGCATTCATAAACAAAAAATGAAATAATCCATTCCCTTAAAAAGCTTATATTTTATTGGTGAAGACAAATACATATATGAATATATAGAAAGATGATGAAAGAAAGAGAAAGAAAGAAAGAAAGGAAGGAAGGAAGGAAGAAAGAAAGGAAGGAAGGAAGGAAGGAAGGAAGGAAGGAAGGAAGGAAGGAAGGAAGGAAGGAA
>NW_025346855.1:0-944 GCF_016433145.1 Gracilinanus agilis | reverse complement strand
AAAAAAGAAAGAAAGAAAGAAAGAAAGAAAGAAAGAAAGAAAGAAAGAAAGAAAGAAAGAAAGAAAGAAAGAAAGAAGTGGAAGAGGGGCAACTAGGTAATGCAGTGGATAAAGCTCTAGACCTGAAATTGGGAGGACCTGAGTTCAAAACTTACCTCAGATACTTCCTAGCTGTTTGATTCTAGGCAAGCTAATTTCTGGTTATAGTTTAAATATCTGCAGCCAACCCTGAGGGGACGGAGGAAGGGGAGGAGACTGAAGTTGGCTTGCACATTGGTTCTCTAAGAGATGGTCCCTGAAGACTTCTAAGAAACACCAAGGCCACTGGGTGAGCCAGAGACGTCTCCCCTCAGAGCCCAGCCTGTCCTGCTCCCATTCTGGGGGCATCCATCAGAGTCTGCTCCTGTTGTATGCAGACACCCCATAACAGAGGAGGTAGCTGAAACAGGCCTTCTCTCCCTTCCGATCTTCATTCTCCTAATTCCCCATCCCTCCCCACTGCCTCTCCCTCTCTTCCTCCTGGCTTTATATTCTCCCAATTCTCCTTCTCTCAGCTTTCTCCATCTCTCCTACCTTTCCTCCTTCCCTCCCTAATTCTCGAATACTCCTCTCTTCCTCCCCTCCCCCTCCCAGCCCTGAAATTCCAATCCGGAGAACCTTTTCCGAAAAGAAGATGGGAGTGGGGAAGGAGGGTGAACTGGGGGCGGGGAGGGTAAAGAGGGGAGGAGGAGGGGGGAAGGAGGGGGACAGGGAGGAGTGATGGGTTGTGTTTGCAGAATACTCCCAAACGGGGCTGGAGCTCGGAGGCTCCTCTACCTCCCGGCGGTTTCCCCTGAACCTGGCTTTGTAGGAGGGGAGGGGGGCAGCAGAGGAGGAGGAGAAAAGGGGAGGGCTGGTCCCCAGCTCGGAAGAGTCGGAACTCCCCACACCCCCCCCCCTCTCCT
>NW_025346854.1:385-1745 GCF_016433145.1 Gracilinanus agilis | reverse complement strand
TTCTCCTCTCCTCTCCTGTCCTCTCCTCTCCTGTCCTCTCCTCTCCTCTCCTCTCCTCTCCTCTCCTCTCCCTCCTCAATTTCTGGATTTTCCTCAGATACTTCAGCCAAAACAATATATCCAAACAGATTTAATGCAGATGCAGATATGAGAATCCAACTATCTTCTCTTGAGTTAGAAATTAAAGAAATTGCCAAAGTATGCAAAACAATGCCATTCTTCTCATTATATTTTTTTTTGCTTTGGGAAATATTGTTATTTTTATAAAAAGCACTTTATGTTAACATGTAATAGGATTTATTATTGTTTTTAAATGAATTAGTAAATACTTAAAACATTTACCAGTTTTAATTTATACTATAGTAAATATCAAAAGATAAAAGTCCTTGGGGTTATGAATAATTTTTTTTAACATTTATTAATAATCATTTTTAACATGGTTACATGATTCATGCTCCTACTTTCCCCTTCACCCCCCGCACTCCCCCCACCCATGGCCGACACACATTTCCACTGGTTTTGTCATGTGTCCTTGATCAAGACCTATTTCCAAATTGTTGGTGGTTGCATTGGTGTGGTAATTTCGAGTCCACACCCTCAATCATGTCCACCCGGACCCATACGCTCAAGCAGTTGCTTTTCTTATATGTTTCCTCTCCTGCAGTCCTTCCTTTGAATGTGGGTAGCATCTTTACCATAAATTCCTCAGGGCTGTCCTGGGTCATTGCATTGTTGCTGGTACAGAAGTCCATTACATTCGATTTTACCACAGTATATCAGTCTCTGTGTACAATGTTCTTCTGGCTCTGCTCCTTTCGCTCTCCATCAGATCCCGGAGGTCTCTCCAGTTTGCCTGGAACTTCTCCAGTTTGTTATTCCTTTTAGCACAATAGTATTCCATCACCAGCATATACCACAATTTGTTCAGCCATTCCCCAATTGAAGGACATACCCTCCTTTTCCAGTTTGTTGCCACCACAAAAAGCGCAGCTATAAATATTTTCGTACAAGTCTGTTTATCTATGATCTCTTTGGGGTACAAACCCAGCAATGGTATGGCTGGATCAAAGGGCAGGCATTCTTTTATAGCCCTTTGAGCATGATTCCAAATTGCCAGCCAGAATGGCTGGATCAGTTCACAGCTCCACCAGCAATGCATTAATGTCCCAATTTTGCCACGTCCCCTCCAACATTCATTACTCTTCCCTTCTTTCATTTTAGCCAATCTGCTAGGTGTGAGGTGATACCTCAGAGTTGTTTTGATTTGCATTTCTCTAATTATTAGAGATTTGGAACACTTTCTCATGTACTTATTGATACTTTTGATTTCTTTACCTGAAAATTGCCTATTCATGTCTCT
>NW_025346854.1:0-298 GCF_016433145.1 Gracilinanus agilis | reverse complement strand
ATTGGGGAATGGCTTGATTTTTTATACAATTGCTTTAACTCCTTGTATATTTGAGTAATTAGACCCCTGTCAGAGTTTTTCGTTATAAAGATTTTTTCCCAATTTGTTGTTTCCCTCCTGATTTTGACTACATTGTTTTTGTTTGTACAAAAGCTTTTTAGTTTAATATAATCAAAACCATTTAATTTACATTTTGTAATTTTCTCTAACTCTTGCTTGGTTTTAAAGTCTTTCCTTTCCCAGAGATCTGACAAGTAAACTATTCTGTGTTCACTTAACATGTTTATAGTTTCCCTCT
>NW_025346853.1:0-2623 GCF_016433145.1 Gracilinanus agilis | reverse complement strand
CCGCTGGGCACCTTCGACCTTTTCTAGAAATTAATTTGCAAAGTTCCAGATGTACAAGGCCTGACTAGGCCGTGAAGGGAGGGGCTGTGCTCGATTTCCAGCTCCCCCCTCCGGGCCTAGCACAGTGCCTCAGCCTGCCAGGCTTTCCTTCTCTTTCTAGTTCAGCCGGAATCAGTCTCGGAATGGCAGCACCGCGGCCTTCCCGGTCAGCTCCGAAGAGTGGCTTCATGCGGGAGGCCAGCAAGAGAGGGCAAAGCCTCCCCCGCACTCACAGTCCGGGCGGCCTAAGGCGACCGGCATTCTCTGCAGGGCTGGTGCGAGCTGGGGGCGCTGAGGAGGAGGAACCAGAGTCCAGCCGTGGAGGGGGGGGGGCTCATTAGGGAGCTGGCAGGGGCAAGCCTAGCCTGGGGGAAGGGGGAAGTAGGCCGTCTAATTTAGGCGAGATAACTTGGGGTCAATAGGATCTCCGAGCACAGAGGGAGGGGCAAGGAAGGGACCTCACTTTCTCCAAGAAGGAATTCATCAGAGGCGGGGCTTGGTGCCTCAGTTTCCCCATCTGTGAAATTGGGATCCTAAAAGCCTCGACCTCAAATGAGGTCCCATCTGTAAAGTACTTTGCAGACCTCAAAGCCGGGGATCCATGGCTAGCTGGTGTCGTTATTTTAACAGTAAGTGGTGGGATCTGAACCCAGAACACCAACTCTGGGACTCCCATCAAGCTCACGGCATTAGAGCTCGGTCTATGAAGAGGCAGAGAGAGCCCCGGGTACTGGGGGGGGGGGATCTCTCCTTGGCTGGGATCGATCTTCGCCCTCATCGAAACCCCCAGCCTTGGAGCCGTCCTGTTCCCGGGAGCCCAGATGGCAGACCTAAATGTGCCGTGTGCCAGCCAGCAGGGCCCGGAGGAATGAATGAAATGGAGCTAGCTGGTGGGTGAGAGTTCGCTCTGCTTGGCCCAGAGGCCTGCTGGCTGCTGGAACGAGGCCGGCAAAGGCTTTCGGGGAGGCCAGAGAGCCCACGGCCACGGGCTGGGATGGGAGAAGGCCAGGGAGGAGGATGGGCCGCAACCTGCATCTGGGGAGGGAATCGGCTCCAGAGAATAGGGAATGTGCCCGGCGGGGATCCAGCAAACCCCTGCGGACTTCGGAAGGGCTTGCTTGAGCCTGGACCACGCCGGGGGGAGGTAAACGTCACCACTAGCTCTGGGTCCCCCGGAAGTGGACTCGGCGGAGCCTTCCTCTGTCCCAGAGCCTCGGAGCCCCTTTGGAAAAGGGAGGCGCTCAGAAGGCTTTCTCGGCGCCATTGAGCCCTCCCCAGAAGCCCAGGGAGGAGAGCAAGGCCCGGAGTAGCCGAGGCAGGGCTTCGAGGGCCTCCTGCAGGCTATCTCGCCTCCAGCGTTCTCCCCCCTCCCCGGGTCAGGAAGCCATTCTTTGACTCTCGGGTCCAAGCGCTCCTTCGCGCTGCTGGATCTCCGTTCCCGACCTCCAGTTCCCACGCGGGGGCAGAAAGGAGGCGGAGCCTCAGGGACCAGAAAGGAGGCGGAGCCTCAGAGACCCAAAAGGAGGCGGAGCCTCAGAGACCAGAAAGGAGGCGGAGCCTCAGAGNCTCAGAGACCAGAAAGGAGGCGGAGCCTCAGAGACCAGAAAGGAGGCGGAGCCTCAGGGACCTTCTCCCTCCCCCTCTTCCCAGAGTCTGAGAAACAAGACATCCTCCCACCTGGCCAAGGAAGGAGAAGCACCTGGGCCCGAGGCTCCGGCCGGCCGAGGCCCCACACTGGGCAGCGAGCGGCCAATGTTCTTCCGGCTTCTGGCTTTTCTGCCTCCAGCGAGCCGCTTTTACCTAGTGATTCGGCTCCGTCCGGGAGCTCAGCATCTTACCGCGACCAAAGAGCTCCAATTCCCCCAGAGCTTGGCTGAGAAGCCCGAGATGGCCGAAGTCCCCCCAGCTGGGCCCCCTGTTGCATTTGGGATACAGCGTGTGATGCAGCCCTTACAAAACCGGACTTGGAGCCGAGTTCCAATCCTGCCTACAGCATGTTCTAGCCGTGACCTTGGGCAAGTCAATGAAGGGCTGCCTGCCTCAGTTTCCTCCTCTGTAAAACAGGGTCTTGAGAATTAAGTAACCATTACCATGCCCCTCGCAAACCTTTTAAGTGTTATTAAAAAGGTTGTGAAAGAGCATTGGGTTTGGGTTCGAAACTCAACTCTAACTGTAGAGCCTCCGCGGTTTCCTCATCTGTAAAAGGAGGTGGCAGGCCAGATGGAGGCTGTGCCCCCCCTCTCCCCCCCAGCCTCAGGGGGACTTTTTTTAACCCTCACCTTCAGTCTTAGAATGAATTCTGAGCATTGGTTCCAAGGCAGAGGAGTGCAAGAGCCTGGCACTGGGGGTGAAGTGACTCGAAGTGACCCTTGTGGCTCCCCCTCTGAAGCTCCACAAAGGGCACTGGGGCAAAGCCTGGGAGGGAGGGAGGGAGGGAGGGCACGGTGGGCAGGGGGCACAAGGACCCGGAAACGAGGCCTGGAACGAGCCTGGCAGCAAATGTACTTGCCAGGGCCAGCGTGGCACTCTAACGGGCACGGGAGCAGGAAGCCTTTGGCAGCTCCCCCGATGGCGGCTTTGGGGC
>NW_025346852.1:0-1332 GCF_016433145.1 Gracilinanus agilis | reverse complement strand
CCACCCCCCATATTATCTTAGACCATTTAGTATTCCACCGTCTCCCTATGAATTATTCTTCTGAGCACTATAATAGTAATTACTATAATATTGAATAGAGTTCACTACAGAGAATTATACATAGCATTTCTCCACATAGGGATACAAATAATTAGATCTTACTGAGGCCCTTAAAAAGGCAAATTTAAAAATTATAAGTTTTCTTTCTTTCCCCTCTGTTTCTTATTTACCTTTTCATGTTTCTCTTGATTTTTGTGGTTGGATATCAAACTTTCCATTTAGTCCTGGTCTTTTCTGTGCAAATACTTGGAAATCTTCAATTTTGTTGAATGCCCATACTTTCCCCTGGAAGTATATAGTCAATTTTTAAAAACATTTATTAATATTTATATTTTAGAAAAGTTAACAGGGTTATATGGTTAATGCTCTTACTTTCCCCTTCACCCCCCCCCAACCTTCCCCCTCTCCTGGCTGATATGCATTTCCACTGGTTTTAACATGTGTCATTAATCAAGACCTATTTCCAAATTGTTGATAGTTGCATTGGTGTGGTACTTTCAATCCCCAATCATGTCCTCATCAACCCATGTATTCAAGCAGTTGATTTTCTTCTGTGTTTCCTCTCCTGCTGTTCTTCCTCTGAATGTGGGTAGCGTTCTTTTCCGTAAATCCCTCAGACTTGTCCTGGGTCACTGCATTGCTGCTAGTACAGAAGTCCATTACATTCTCTTTTACCACAGTATATCAGTCTCTGTATACAATGTTCTTCTGGCTCTGCTCCTTTCGCTCTGCATCAGTTCCCGGAGGTCTTTCCAATTCACATGGAATTCCTCCAGTTTATTATTCCTTTGAGCACAATAGTATTCCATCACCAGCATATACCACAATTTGTTCAGCCATTCCCCAATTGAAGGGCATGCCCTCCTTTTCCAGTTTTTTGCCACCACAAAAATCGTGGCTATAAATATTTTTGTGCAAGTCTGTTTATCTATGATCTCTTTGGGGTACAATCCCAAAAATGGTATGGCTGCATCAAAGGGTGGGCATTCTTTTATAGCCCTTTGAGCATAGATCCAAATTGTCATCCAGAATGGTTGGATCAGTTCACAGCTCCACCAGCAATGCATTAATGTCCCAATTTTGCCACATCCCCTCCAACATTCATTACTCTCAGCTTCTATCATTTTAGCCAATCTGCTATGTGTGAGGTGATATCTCAGAGTTTTTTTGATTTGCATTTCTCTAATTATTAGAGATNCATTGTTTTTGTTTGTACAAAAGCTTTTTAGTTTTATATAATCAAAATAATTTATTTTACATTTTGTAATTTTT
>NW_025346851.1:0-1948 GCF_016433145.1 Gracilinanus agilis | reverse complement strand
CTCTCTCTCTCTCTCTCTCTCTCTCTCTCTCTCTCTCTCCTTTCCTCCTTCCTTACCTCCACTCTTTCAGGTCACTTGCATAGGGTGACTAAAACAAAATCTTGAATTTAAATAATGCTAAAAGATTTTTTGAAGTGATTTATATATAGTCATCTCTGATACTCAATAAACCTGTAAAGTAGGTTCTTTATTATCCCCATATTACAGATGAAAAAACTGCTACTGATTATGCGCAGAGTCTCAAAGATATTCAATCTTAAAAAGAGCACTGATATACAAGACTAGGGTTTTATCCACTATCTCACCTAACTGTTTCACAGATTTAGAATTACAGACTGAAAGCTACAAGAGATCATTTCAGCCTTTCATTGTACAAATGAGGGAAAAGAAGTTCAGGTACATTAACATATTTACCAAAGATCACTTAATAATAAGTCTTAGAGTTAGGATAGAAATCTAACTCCAAAGATAGTTTTTTTTTCTTTCACTGAAGCATAATACCTATACCAATAACCAAACAAATTAGGGCATAAATCGGACTTGATTTAAATCCCATAGCAAGGTAATAGGGTGATAGTCCTTCTTTCTTTGAACTATGGTTAATTCACTTTGTTCCTTACATAAACAAACTCATAGCAATCATAAGTAGTAGAATGGAGTTGGAGAATTTAGGGGCAGACAGAACTTAATACTTGTCTTGTGCTTTATTCTCCTTTAGTTTCTCTTATTCTGCTCCTGACTCTTAACCCCATTCTTGTTTCTAAATACCTAATCCAGCTCCTTGTTATCCTTTGGACCTAATTGAATTGGTGATTCTTGAACCAATCCTATAACCACAAGTCATTTCTTCTAATCACCATAGCCTGTGAGGACCAGGAAGTCAGTTTATAATAAGATTTGAGGAACAAATTAGGAGTAAAAATGTGTGGCCTCATACAGCCCAATCCTATGCTATGTGAAAAAAAGAACATGATTTTTCCTGAGACCTGCTATTCTCATGTGCCTATCTTTTGTGTTTTTTTAACTTCCAGGACTCTTTGATCTCTTCTAATTGGTTCCATAGAATAAGGAGACATTGAGTAATTTCTCTCTTCTGGCCAATCATTCAGGATATATATTTTTATTAAGTATATACTATATGCCAGGTGCTGTGCTAAGTGCTGATAATTAAGTAAACAAATAAATAAAAGAGGTATAAAGGAGACAAAAGATAGTCACTACCCTGGAGCTAACAATCTAATGGAAGAGAAAAGAAGCAAATAAATATGTACAGACCAGTTATAGAGGGAGAAACAGAAAATAATTAAAAGAGGAAAGGGACTAGAATTAAGAGGGATTGGAAAGGGATTCCTAAAGATGATAGCATTTTAGTTGGGATTTGAAGGAAGTCAGTTTAGTCAGACTAAAGATATAAGGAAGTAGAGTATTCAAAGAGTTGGAAACTGCCAGTGAAAATGCCTGGAGAATCATGGCAACTATGCATCTCAGTGGATAGAAAGCTAGGCCTGGAGATGGGAGGTCCTGGGTTCAAATTTGACCTCAGACAATTCCAAGCTAAGCTACCCTTGGCAAGTTACTTACTTTAGTTGCCTAACTATTCCAACGTTTCTGCCCTAGAACTGTTACTTATCAATTCTAAGAAAGTAAAGGTTGAAAAAAAAGAAAAAAAGGAAGAAAATGCCTGCAGCAGAAAAATGGGATATCTTGTTCCAAGAAAGTCAGGAAGCCAATGTCACCGAATTAAAAAGGAGAGGGAAACTAATATGTTACAAGTGGAGTTGTGAACAGATTCAAACATTCTGGAGAGCAATTTGAAACCATGCTCAAAGTGCCATAAAGCTGCACATATTCTTTAATGCAGAAATACCACTATTAGGTATGGATCCTAAAAAGCTGAAAGATAGGGGAAAAGACACGAAATGCACAAATATATATATATATATATATA
>NW_025346850.1:0-3859 GCF_016433145.1 Gracilinanus agilis | reverse complement strand
CTTCCCTCCTTCCCTCCCTCCTTCCCTCCTTTCCTCCTTCCTTCCTTCCCTCCTTCCTCTCTTCCTTTCCTCCTTCTTCCCTCCCTTCCTTCCCAGTAACAACTCTAAGACAGATGGGAAAAGGGCTAAGCAAATAGGGTTAGGTGACTTGCCTAGGGTCACACAGTTAGGAAATGACTAAGGCCAGATTAGAACCTCTCGACTCCAAGCGTGATGCTCTGTGCCACTTAGCTACCCTTCAGACTTTCTTTTTTTCCTGATCCAAAGCCACCAGAGTCCTTTTGTAAGCAGAGATACTATAACAAGAGCATTGCCTTCATCTTCATCTACAAAACAAGGGGGCTGACCTTGGTGATCCTTGGCTCCCTTCCGGCTCTCTGCCTAGAGTGGGTCAGTCAGTATATTTTCCTGCTGACAGTGGCAGCTCTGGGATCTTTAACTCATGACCAAGGAAGTTAGCAGGTGAGAAGACTTTAGTCTCGGGGATGACTGTACTAGAAAGCTCCTCTGACACGGAGTAAGAGGAAAGGGTGGACGCCTTCTTTCATTGTCACTAAGAGTAATAGCTCCCATTCTATAGTGTGTCAAGGCTTGAAAAGTGCTTTACACATTAGCATATATGTAAACATACAATGGACATATATGCAAATATGTTCCCTTATGAGGTAGGCGCTGTTATTATCCCACTTTCATAGATGAAGGACCTCGTTACCTCTTGGGCTATTTAAGCTACCCAAAGCCACTTGAGGGGCATTCTGGGATCTATGAACATCCCTTCCCTTCCACCAAACAGAACCTCAAACCTGCCAAGGATCCCATGTGATATTTTAACAAGTCAAACTGACTTGCTTGCTGTTTCTTGATGCTGACCTTCTATCTCTGGTGGCTGGGTCTTTGCCCAGGCTGTGCCCCAAGCCTGGAATGCTCTCTTTCACTTCTGTCAAGGCTCTTCTCACATGCTACCTTCTGTGTGGAGATTTTCCTGATCCCCTTGTCTACCAATCATTCAGTGAACACAGTGAGACCCTGTAGGTTCTCCCTCTTCTGATAATTTGTTCTATCATGAGGGTTGTAGCAGAACGCGAACTCCTTGAAAAGAGGAAGATTTTATTTTTGTCTTTTGCATCCCCAGTGATCCAGCACAGAGCCTTACATATAGTAGGGGTTTAGTAAATGTTCTTAGAAGTGAACTCAGTGGCATCAGAGGCTCACTGAACTAGACCTAGAAGGGATCTAGGAGGACATCTCATCTCACCTTCTCTTTTTACAGTCGAAGAAACTCAGATTTTCCCAGATATTCAGAGGCAGAAGCAAGATTGGAACTCAGTTCATCTGATTCCTCCAAAGTCAGCACTCTTTCTACTCTGCCTCACTATAGTGATCCCTAACCCTGCTTTTGTGTTGTGACCACAAGGCATTTCCCATTATTCAAATTTTCCATTATTCAAAATGATTTAAGTCACTTTTATTAAAATATGAAAAATGCCAGTTGTAGGGGATCTAGGTTCAAACACTGATAAGTCACTTCATTCCTTCATTCTTCCAGCAATAGTTACTATTCACCCACTATGGGCAAGCAGCTGGGCATTACAGAGAAGTATAACTTTTAAGTGATTCATTGCCCTGGCAGCCAAGTACAAATATGGAAGCAAGGAAAGAAGGGAAGAAGGAAGGAAGGGAGGAGGAAAGAAGGAAAGAAAGAAGGAAAAAAGGAAGGAAAGAAGGAAGAGAGGAAGGAAAGAAGGAAGAGAGGAAGGGAGGGAGTAAGGAAGGAAGAAAAGAAGGAAGGAGGAAAGAAGGAAAGAAGGAAGGAAGGAAAGAAGGAAGAGAGGAAGNGGAAAGAAGGAAGAGAGGAAGGGAGGAAGGAAGGAAGGGAGGGAGGAAGGAAGGAAGGGAGGGAGGAAGAAGGAAGAAAGGGAGGAAGGAAGGGAGGAAGGGAGGAAGGGAGGAAGGAAGAAGGAAGAAAGGGAGGAAGGAAGGGAGGAAGGAAGGAGGGAAGGAAGGAAGGGAGAAAGGAAGAAAAGAGGAAGGAAGGAAACCTGGATCCAAATTTTGAGGTTTAGGCCAATGAAAATAGACTGGGAAAAGGGAACTGAGAAGGGAAAGATGGAGGAAGCAGCAATAACTATACTTGGATATTTTGTGACTGTGGCCGGTAGAATATGCATCAAGACCCACCATGACTCCTGGTCTGTGTCTTATAGATGTCATACCAGGTTGTTTATGTGTCTGCCACCTAGCGGTAGAATTTCCTTGAAAGTCTTCGAATGTACTTTCATTTGAAAAGTTATCTGTCAAAATATAATGGAAAGAAAACTGAACTTGGGGTCAAAAGGCCCGAGTTCAAATCCTGCCTTTGTCACTTAAAAGTTGTGGGACTATGGGTAATTCACTTAACTCTTCTAAGGCTTGCTTTCATCATCTGTAAAGTGAGGGTGGTGGACCAGATGACTTCTGATGTTCCTTCCATCTCTATGATACTGTGGTTCTGGTTTTGCTTCCATAGAATTGTGTGATTCCAATTTTGTAAATGAGAAGACTGAGACAGAAAGAAGGGATGACTTGCTCAAGGGCCTCCAGCAAGTCATAGGCTCAAACCCAGGTTTCTAGGACCCTTTTCCAGATCCTTTTCTCTATGGAAAAGTTTCGAATTCAATCCTCTTCTCTCTGTCCTCATCTGACAAAATAAAATAAATAAAAATCTAAAAAAACAGACCCTCAGAAACCTTCATGCAGGCACACCACGTATCCCTCATAGTTTTTAAAAATGTAGCCAAATTGTGAGTTATGGGGAAAGGTACCAACTAAAGGTCATCTGTGGAATGGGAGCTCAGAGAGAGAATTGCAGACATCTCCCAGGATTTTTATCATTGAAATAATGCACATGGCCCGACACTGGGTAAGAAGTGCATACAAGGGAAAGCTTGTCAAGTGAGGGAGCTCCTGGCAGGGCCAAGACACTGGACAAGCTTGTAGGGGAAGGTCCCTGGAGCTGGGACTGTCCTCCATGCCAAACATCTCTTTCTCTTCCTCTAGTATGATTTCAGCGTGATCTTTGATACCAGCCACCTGTCTGGGGAGGAGGAAACCTTGAAATTCCTTGTTACTGCTCAAAGGTAAGAGCATTTAAAATGCTGCCAAAGACATTTCTAATTGTTGTTGTTGCTTTATGAATGTAAGAATGAAAGGGCTTGGCCTGTGGCTGCCTCTGGAGAATGGCAATGGCCCATGTTTCCAGAGGCCTATGAGTAAAGGTATAGGAATTTTTCAGCATGCTGAAAACTGGGCCAAGTGGGCCCATTTATTTCTTCCTAGCCTTTGTTAACCTCCTGGAGAAGATGCTGTAATAAGGATGATTGTTTTTTTTTTAACCAAACAAAACAAATTTATGTGAACTGCTTGCTATAAATAAAAATTAATCTAGGCTATTTCATACTAAATTTGTAAGTATTTATTAGTAAAGAGAGAGAAGGAGTGAAACAAGGTTTCCAGCCTTTCTAACTTAAGTAGGGTCAGGTCCCAGAGCCAATTGCCAGAGATGGCAAGATAGCTAGAGAGAGAGTCAGATCAGAGCTGGGAAGGAAGCAACTGAGCTTCCCGAGCTGGCTTTTCAAACTCAAGCTCCTACCCCCAGATCCTTCCATTGGCCAATGGCTTTCATACATAATGCCATCTGGCCTCCTTGGTGCCACCACATCAGACTTGCTTCAGGTCATTAGACACGTGGCTCTGCCATGGTGAGTTCTTTTAAGGACTGGATTTGGTTGGAGGGCCCCCAGATATTTAATTTTTTAAAGTATTATTTTATTATATTATTATAATATAATTAATAGAATAGAATAAATATAATTAATATTAT
>NW_025346849.1:0-2271 GCF_016433145.1 Gracilinanus agilis | reverse complement strand
GAAGGAAGGAAGGAAGGAAGGAAGGAAGGAAGGAAGGAAGGAAGGAAAGAGAAGGAGGAAGGGAGGGAAGGAGGTAGGAAGGAAAAGAAGGAATGAAAGCAAGAAAAGAAAAGAAGGAAGAAAAAACAGAAAGAAGGAAATATAGAAAAAAGGAATAAAAAAAGAAAAGAAAGAGCGTGTGTCTGCTGCAAGATTGGGCCTGCTAGAATGAGTTGTTTCATATTCTAAGGCTATATAATATCCACATTTTATATATGAGGAATATGAGGCACAGAAAGATGAAACAACTTATCATGGACACACAGCTAGTAAGTGCTAAAATCATACTTCAAACCTTGTTGTTCCTTTTCCAAATCCATGAGGCTTTCTAATAATAATAATATTTATAGAGTACCTACAATGTGCCAGGCATTGTGTTAAGAGCTTTTAAAAAATAATTACTATGTCATTTTTTAAAAATTTAAACATTTATTAATATTCATTTTTAACATGGTTACATGATTCATGCTCCTACTTTCCGCTTCACCCCNAGGAAGGAAGGAAGGAAGGAAGGAAGGAAGGAAGGAAGGAAGGAAGGAAGGAAGGAAGGAAGGAAGGAAGGAAAGAGAAGGAGGGGAGGTCACCATGCCTACCTAGCTTGATAGCTTCTCATGAGGAAAAGTTTAATGCCCCAAGTCAATTGAAAGTCCCTGAACCACCATCTCCAGTGGATATGAAATATATCTTTGCTTCCCTCTTCTCACCAGCATTCACTCTACAACAAGAAAGCAGGAACCACAATATTTCACTGTCATTTCCTTTTCCTTCCTCCAGGACCCTCTTTGCCAGTAAACTGCCATAGGGAGCCCTCCTGTGCCACAGGTCTAGAGATAAAGCATTTGTTGAAGTATCTGGTCAGTGCTCAGTCCTGTGGGGAAGATAGGAAAAGAAAACACAGTATTTGTTCTCAAGGATTTCACAACCTTCCTAGAGAAATAATATCCGGTGTCCCCAAAGTCTTAGTTTTAAATTGTCAAAGCAGTTCATTCTCTCCCTCTGTCTTTCTCAATCTGTCTGTCTCCCTCTTTCTTTCCCCTCCCTCTCCCTCCTTCCTCTTCTCTCTGCCTCTCTTCCTCTCTCTTTCTCTTCCTATCTCTTCCTAACTCCCCCACTCTCTCTCCTCTTCTCTCTATCTTTTCTCTGTCTCTGTCTCTTTCTCATCCTCTCCCTCCTCCTCTCCTCAACTTATTCTGATTCAAAATACTTTAATTCTCCCACCTCCATACCTTTGTCTTGTGTGCCCCTCATACCTAAAATACTCTCCTCCCTCACTTCACCTCTGAGCTTCTCTAGACTTTTTCAAAACTCAGCTCAAATACTCCATTCTACAGGAGGTCTTTCCTAACTTCCTCAAATACTAGAATTTTTCCCTTTGAGATTATTACCCATCAACTCTGTATATGGCTTGCATGCACCTAGTTATCTATTTATTTCTTTCTCCACTAGAAAGTAAGCCCAAATGAGGGCAGGTATTGTTTTTGCGTTTCTTTCTGTCTCCAGCACCTGACCTCTAGTAAATGCTTAATAACGTTGGTTTATTGGTTAATGGAAAATGAGTCACTTGAACATGAAGCAAATTCCACCATGAAACTATGCCTTCTCCCAGTATACCAAATCCTGAAATGTCACACACATAAACACTCACATCTCACTCACTGACTGCCCCAGGGCCAAACATGAGGAAGCTGTACTAGATTATCTCCAAAGTGTCTTCCAGCCCTAATTCCACCATTTAGCCACCTTATTGAAACAAGATGCTGAATAAGAATCTTTAAAATTATCTGACAAGAGGGAACATTAAGTCACTGTCAACTTGGATAAGTCTCTAAGATTAGCTCCAGTCACCAAATAAGGTCCTGAAGATACAGGAGGCGTTCTTTTTAAAGAAACAAAGGGAGGAAGGGACAGAGGAGGGATAAGTTTTGATGGAGTAAGGGGAGGAATGATGAGATGGCTGAGGCACAGTACTTTTGTTAGAAGTTTGGGGATGTGGAATTGGTGGGGTATGGGGAAGAAGGAGAGGCATGAAAGCATTAGACATCTGAGAATGAGGAGGGATGTGTTCTGCAGAGCAATAGGGTGCCACAAGGATGATGGAAAGAGAGTAAAGACCAGTTATACCTGCTTTAACTCAAGTCAAACCCAAAAGGCAAGAATTATAACTAAAATAAGCCCAATGAATATTATACTTGCTTCTCTCTCTCTCTCTCTCTCTCTCTCTCTCTCTCTCTC
>NW_025346848.1:0-4070 GCF_016433145.1 Gracilinanus agilis | reverse complement strand
CTCTCTCTCTCTCTCTCTCTCTCTCTCTCTCTCTCTCTCTCTCTCTCACCTATCTCTAATGTTGTATAAGTTCTGTATGAGCTTTCCATGTTTCCAAGTCTGACCAATATCTATTCTTCACCTTCTCAATTATTTGTTTGAATTGCTAGACCAAACTTTCTTGACAGATTATGGATCTCCTTGAGAAGATTCTGCAGTATTCCAGGGCTTGATGTTATCACCCCAAAGCCAATGGGAAAACATATGGTGGGTGGTGAGTAAGCTACAGTAAGTCACAAATAAAGAATTTTGCAGGAGAAATGGAGTAGATGATGTCAGCCAATCAACAAGCATTTATTATGTATCTTTATTATTCATCTGCTATGTGACAGGTGGTGGAGATACAAGTACAAAGAACAAAGCAATCCCTAAACTTCAAGGAGTTTCATTTGAATGCGGGAGACAATAGACACATATATAAGTAATGGAGGGAGAAGAATGCTAAGAAGTGTGTGAATTATATAGTAGGAATTCTCAAGGGCACAGTCTAAGGCACAGACAGATTTGGAGGGCAGCATGAGTTGAGGTGGATGGGAATGAGAGGACGGACACATGGGTTAGGGAGGGAAACCATTCCTTAAAAGAAACTGAATCAGCATCCCTGGGATAGCGACAGTAATAAGGGGTGAGGGTTTTCTAGCCATTGGGGAATGGAAGCAGGCAGAAGAGGAGTTGATGAGGGAATGGCAAAGTTGGCAAAAGCAGGTGATTAGAAAGTGGTGGAAGGCCTGGTGGTAATATGTCCCTGGAATCCAAGATTCAAAAACATGTAAAGATAAGTAAAAATATAAAATATTCTTTTTAAAATGTTTGATTTATTCCCTAATTACATGTGAAAACAATTTTTAACATTTGTTTTTTTTAAATTTTGAGTTCTAAATTCTCTCCCTTCCTCCCCTCTTCCTTTCCTGAGATGGTAAGCAATCTAATAGAGATTTTACAATGTGCAATCATGTAAAACATTTTCCCATTTTAGTCATTTTGTGGAAGATATCTTTAATAAAAAAAAAGAAGAAAGAAAATGAAATCTAGTATATTTTGGTTCAGTTCCTTCTCTGGAGGCTGATGGTACTTTTCATCATGAGGCTTTACAGTTGTCTTGGATCATTGTATTGCTGAAAATAGCTAGGCCATTCACAATTGTTCGTCATATAATATTGTTGTTACTATGTACTGCTCACATCACTTAGCATCAGTTTCTGTAAGTCTTTCCAGGTATAAAGCATTCTTTAACACATGTATTGGTCAAGCTGTTGAGAGTTTCTTTGGCTTTCCCAATCTTTCCTTCTGTATATTCAGTAAATTACCAAATCATATCCATTCTTTCTCCACACTGTCTTGCCTTTTTCTCCTCCTCTTTATTTTCAGTTTTAATTTATTTAGTTTTTCAATATAACTTAAAAGACAGATGCTGGAAGAGGGACATTTTCTGGGCTTTATATACATGATTAAGTCCCCAATGAGTGGCTTAGACAATGGTTATGTTTGGAATTCAGAGGAAGAAGTGGACAATGTGGACAGGAGAGGGAAGGAAACAAGGAAACTCTTTGAGGAGGAAGTAGCGAGTTTGCTTTGGCGTGACAAATAACTCCTTATTTAATATCTGTTCACTGATCCCATCATCCCAAAACAAAGTGCCATATACTTTTGGAACAAAAGGTTCAAGATGTTTTGAGCCACGTCTCCTTAGATGAGAGAAGTTATAGTTCTCAAATCGCAGGGAAAGGAGTGGCTGGAAACAGATAAAGAACTTGTAAGAATTCTTGCTATCCTTCCAAATAATGGATTTGGAATTATTCATTTATCTTTGTATAAGATAAATAATAAGAATGTAGAATTACTCACTTATCTTTTTGAAGCATCTCCAAGAAGCCAGATATACATCTGCAGCCTACATGACAGGAACTCTTGCCAACAATTCAGAGAGACATCTGCTTTAATATCAGCCATTTCAGAAGCTCTTTCCTACAATATCCCAACAAGTGTTCATACAACTTTGGCTGGGAAAGCTTTGGTGAGGGGAACTACACTCTCTCCTCCAGCCACTCATTTCAGTTGGAATAACTCCAAATGTTAGGATCCCCCCACTTCTTACATTTACCCAAATCCATCTTTCTTGGCATCATAGGATCATAGATTTATAGCTGGAAGGAACCCTAGAGATCAACTAGTCCAGCCCTCTAAGCTTGTATATGAGAATACAGAGGCCTTGCAAGACAAAAAACTCAACTAGAGTCACACTGGTAAGGTGGCAGAGCCAAGATTTGAACTTGGATATTTTGACAATGTACCAGGGTTCGTTCTTCCAGTTCTATCCCCTAATTCAAGCCACCAAATGTTTATCAAGGCATTGTTCTGTGTCAATGAACCAAAACAAAATGAAAATCAGTCCCTGCTCTTAGGAAACCTACATTCAAATGGGGAAATCTAAGGTGTAAATAGATTAATTGATAGAGAGATAAATAGACTGCTAGTTATAGGTAGGTTAGGGAGAAGGTGTATTGAAAGACAGAAGAAGGAAGGAAGGGAGAAAGGAAGGAAAGGAGGAAGGAAGAAAGGAAGGAAGGAAGAAGGAAGGAAGGAAAGGAGGGACGAAGGGAGGAAAGAAGAGAAGGGAAGGAAGGGAGGAAGGAAGGAAGAAAGAAAGAAAAGAGAAAGAAAGGAAGAAAGAAGAGAAAGAAAGGAAGGAAGGAAGGAAGGAAGGAAGGAAGGAAGGAAGGNGAAGAGAAAGAAAGGAAGGAAGGAAGGAAGGAAGGAAGGAAGGAAGGAAGGAAGGAAGGAAGGAAGGAAGGAAGGAAGAGAAATAAAACATTAAATATTCACTACTTGCCAGTCTAAGCCCAAGGGATATTTGGCAAGCAAGTCAATCCCTGCCCTCAAAGACCTTACATTTTAATTAGGAAAGACAACTCATAAAAGGGAGCTGGAAAGCAGGTAGGTGATATAACTAGAGCAGCATGATAGATGGTTCAGGAAGGGGTATGGGGGCCTGAGTGAGGTCAAAGCTGGTCTGGCAGACCTCAGGTATCAAGAAGAGGAGGAAGTAGAAATTATAGTCACAAAATCTTATTATAGATCTCACAAGTAAGCATATATGGGCATACACATATATTGCATGTATATGTACTTAATATACATTACATATTCATTATTCTATATTACAATGTGTATATGTAATACAATACATAATTATTTGCATATATGTTGTATTTTATATCTTATATTTTGTATATATATTTATGTATGATATATATAATATTGAGTAAATCCCTATAGAATATTACACAATATTTTATATATAACATGAAATAATTTATATATTATACATTACACTCAATATTATAATGTTAATAATATATCTAAAATAACATACAGTATAGATATGTTATGTGTGTACTCAATATTATATGTCAAAATATATATTGAATATATATGCATATATAGTAAATTATGTATTCAGTATATAAACATACACAATGTATAACATTAATGTAATATAGTCAATATAGTCACACAATATGTACATATTGAGAATATACAGAGGAATCAATTATATACATATAATGAACTATATGTACATACATATATACATGTATACAGCCACATACATATCATGCTACACACACATATGATTTGTGTGACAGAGAAAAGCTTTGTAAAGGAGGTGGCTGGTGAGCTGAGTGTTGAAAAAGTAAAGGATTAGGAGTCAGTATTCCCTGGGCATAGTACAAAGCCAGGGCAACAGGTGTTGGGAGGCACGGCCCACCAAACAAACCTGTCTGGCTAAAACAGTGTGTGAGAAGGGGAGGAACATGCAACAAGCCTAGAGAGGGAGATTTTATCAGTATTAAACACCCAGTCATTAAAATGTTATTGGGAAATATTCACCAAAAGAAATTTTAAAATACAATAAAATACAGATAACATTTCATTTTAAAACTGTCAATATGGGGCCTCACAGAAATCCTTCTCAATGGGTTAGTGGCCAACTTGACATTTGAGTTTAATTCCACTGGGCTAAAGTATATATG
>NW_025346847.1:334-2669 GCF_016433145.1 Gracilinanus agilis | reverse complement strand
GAGAGAGAGAGAGAGAGAGAGAGAGAGAGAGAGAGAGAGAGAGAGAGAGGGAAAACAAAAGGAATGGCAGTTACAAAAAGGCAACTTTTGGCTCAGTAAAGCACAAAGACTGCTATGGGACTTTTGGGTTCAAATGGACACATATCTATGAAGACAGGGCTGAGGAGGCAGGCTATGGTCAGAGGTAAAGGTTAAAGAAAGCAACTTAGAGCCATTTGGTTGTTGCTGTTCAGTTGTTTTCAGTCGTGTCTGAGTTTTCATGACTCCCACATGGGGTTTTCTTGGTAGAGATACTGGAAAGGTTTGCCATTTCCTTCTCTAGTTCCTTTTACAGATGAGGAGACTGAGGTAAGCAGGGTTAAGTGACTTGCCCAGGGTCACAGTTAATAAATGTCTGAGGCCAGATTCAAACTCTAGTCTTCAATACTTCAGGCCCAGCATTCTATCCATTACAGCACCTCGCAGCCCAATCAGGACCATATCAGTAATCAATTCCGGAGAACATGAGCTTGACTCTAGGGTCTTATGTTCTTTCCCAAGGAAGTTCGGCCTTTGAGCTGCCCTCCCAGTGCCAAGAAGGGTGGCCTTGGACTATACTCTGAGGAGGAGGATCAGGGGTCTCTGATAGAAGTCCTAATATTTCCTCCTTGATATTCTACATAAATGTGACCTTAGATGTTACGAGGGGGGAAAAGAATAATCTTCTAGTACTCTTTGTCCTGCCAAGGGAAGAAAAGGCTTCATGATGAAAAGAGCCACTGCTCCCCACAACCCCCGTTGGGTGACAGACTCCTTCTTCATTCTCTGATGCACCATCTCCTTTCATCTCTCTTTCCTCCCTTGTTCCAGGTCTCCTCTTTCTCTACTCTAATTTCTGTAGCTACATTTTCCCCCACTGCTTTCTGGTAAACACACGACGGTATGTGCCCTCTTGAGGGGGAGACGGAATTTTGGGTGGTTTAGTGAGAAGGATGCTAGATTTGGAATTTTAAAAAATCATAAATTACGCTTCTGGTTGTGTTATTTTCTAGCTAGAAACAGTTTTAGAGGAAAGCAGGCTTACGTTGACTCCACAGTGTGCCGAGACAGCCAGAGAAGTTGATGTGACTCTGAGGCACTACCTTGGGCCTCAATTTCCTCCTCTGTAAAAAGGAATGTTTATTATTAGATGATCTCTGTTTCCCTCTTGCACTCAGTCCTGCCAAATGAGAAGTGTGCAAAGAGCCAAGCTTAACCCAAGGGAGCAGATACTCATGGCGGATGAGGTATTTTTGGGCAGGGGGTTGATCCTTCCTGGCAGGTGTCTTCTTAGAAATGAGATTCCTATCCCTGAACAAACTCTAAATAAACAGGGGTTCGGGGGGGACCCAGAGAAGCATTTCCTGCTTCTTTTGGCAATGGTCAGCAAGGGCTGTGATGAGCTGGAAGGAAGAAGCCAAAGGGGAGGGAAGAAGAGCCTCATCGTAATTTCATGAGAGTTAAGTCAGAAGTGAGTTAGTTCCTGGGGGGCGATAACTGGGCACTGTGGCAGCAATGGAAAGGAAGTCTCCTGATGTGAGGATGAAACACATGAGTGCTGGATTAGATAAAGAGACAGGAAGAGCCTGATGTAAGTCCTGTCTTTGCCACGTACTTTCTGGGTGATCCTGAGAAAGACCCTTGGTCTCAAAATGGCCCAGGTGACTTAGATGCTCATTTATAGAATAACTGTTAATCATGGACTTTTGTTGTTGTTGAGGAGAGAGGAGAAGAAATGGTCCTATAGTGTAATTGGCATTCCCATCGAGCAAGGTCCCTCTATTGATGCAGATGGGTGCCTGCCCTGCAATTTAGAGCTCGCCTTTGTTAGGAAGAAGATAAATGACTTGTCTAGGGTCACATGGCCAAATGAGCCAAAAGGAGGACTTGAACTCAGGTCTTTCTGATTCTGAAATTGTAGGTACCACCATCACCATCACTACTACCACCATCATCAATCAAATCTGAATAAGCTAAATATAGCTAGAGTATGGTAGTATAGTATATTATACAGTCTAGTATATAAATAGTAGATATAGCTAGATCAAGTAAGCCCCACTGCTTAATTGCACCTTAGAAGAGTAGTAGCTGACATTTATAGATCGTCTTACGGTTTACCAAAGCTTCTCCTTATACTAGCCTATGTGGGAAAAATTAATATACAAGAACTAAGTGTTATATTTTATAAAATTTTATTAATAATAAACTAACAAAAAAAGCTAACTAAAAAGGTACAAAGCCAGCCCACTCACGAGAGAAGAAGAAGAAGAAGAAGAAGAAGAAGAAGAAGAAGAAGAAGAAGAAGAAGAAGAAGAAG
>NW_025346847.1:0-251 GCF_016433145.1 Gracilinanus agilis | reverse complement strand
CTATCTATCTATCTATCTATCTATCTATCTATCTATCTATCTATCTATATCTATTATTTTCCCTCTAGAATGTAGCACAGTGGATAAAGTGCCAGGCCCAAAAGCAGGAGAGCCTAATTTGGCCTCAGACACTGCCTACCTACCTGTGTCACTTCACCTGCAACTCTTTTGTCTTAGAATTTATCCTAAGACAGAAGGTAAGGGGAAGAAGAAGAAGAAGGAGAAGAAGAAGGAGAAGAAGAAGGAGAAGA
>NW_025346846.1:349-1946 GCF_016433145.1 Gracilinanus agilis | reverse complement strand
ATGGTCTACTTAAAAAATCCTAGAGAATCAACTAAGAAGCTTGTAGAAATAATCAACAACTTTAGCAAAGTGGCAGGATACAAAACAAATGCACATAAATCATTAGCATTTCTATACATCTCCAACACATTAGAGCAGTAAGAAGTAGAAAGAGAAACACCATTTAAAATCACCCTAGACAATATAAAATACTTAGGAATCTATCTACCAAAACAAACACAGCAATTATATGAAAACAACTACAAAACACTTTCCAAACAAATAAAACTGGATCTAAACAATTGGAAAGCCATTGATTGCTCATGGGTAGGACGAGCTAACATAATAAAAATGACAATTCTACCCAAATTAATTTACCTATTTAGTGCCATACCTATCAAGCTACCAAAAAACTTCTTTACTGAATTAGAAAAAACTATAACAAATTTCATTTGGAATAACAAAAGATCAAGAATATCAAGGGAAATAATGAAAAAAAATGTGAAAGAAGGGGGCCTAGCAGTACCAGATATTAAACTATACTATAAAGCAGCAGTCATCAAAACAATATGGTAGGGGGCATCTGGGTAGCTCAGTGGATTGAGAGCCAGGCCTAGAGATGGGAGGTCCTAGGTTCAAATCTGGCCTCAGACACTTCCCAGCTGTGTGACCCTGGGCAAGTCACTTGACCCCCATTGCCTACCCTTACCAATCTTCCACCTATAAGTCAATACACAGAAGTTAAGGGTTTAAAATAAAACAAAAACAAAAAACAATATGGTACTGGCTGCGAGACAGAGAGGAGGATCAGTGGAATAGACTTGGGGTAAATGACATCAGCAAGACAGTGTATGATAAACCCAAAGAGCCCAACTTTTGGGATATGAATCCACTATTTGACAAAAACTGCTGGGAAATTCGGAAAACAATATGGGAGAGATTAGGTCTAGATCAACATCTAACACCCTACCCCAAGATAAATTCAGAAAGGGTGAATGACTTGAATATAAAGAGGGAAACTATAAATAAGTTAAGTGAACACAGAATAGTATACTTGTCAGATCTCTGGGAAAGGAAAGAGAAAATTACAAAATGTAAATTAAATGGTTTTGATTATATTAAATTAAAAAGCTTTTGTACAAACAAAAACAATGTTGTCAGAATCAGAAGGGAAACAACAAATTGGGAAAAAATCTTTATAACGAAAAACTCTGACAGGGGTCTAATTACTCAAATATACAAGGAGTTAAAGCAATTGTATAAAAAATCAAGCCATTCCCCAATTGATAAATGGGCAAGAGACATGAATAGGCAATTTTCAGGTAAAGAAATCAAAAGTATCAATAAGCACATGAGAAAGTGTTCCAAATCTCTAATAATTAGAGAAATGCAAATCAAAACAACTCTGAGGTATCACCTCACACCTAGCAGATTGGCTAAAATGAAAGAAGGGGAGAGTAATGAATGCTGGAGGGGATGTGGCAAAATTGGGACATTAATGCATTGCTGGTGGAGCTGTGAACTGATCCAGCCATTCTGGCTGGCAATTTGGAATCATGCTCAAAGGGCTATAAAAGAATGCCTGCCCTTTGACCCAGCCATACCATTGTTGGGTTTG
>NW_025346846.1:0-254 GCF_016433145.1 Gracilinanus agilis | reverse complement strand
AATGCATTGCTGGTGGAGCTGTGAACTGATCCAGCCATTCTGGCTGGCAATATGGAACCATGCTCAAAGGGCTATAAAAGACTGCCTGCCCTTTGATCCAGCCATACCATTGCTGGGTTTATACCCCAAAGAGATCATAGATAAACAGACTTGTATGAAAATATTTATAGCTGCGCTTTTTGTGGTGGCAACAAATTGGAAAAGGAGGGTATGTCCTTCAATTGGGGAATGGCTGAACAAACTGTGGTATATGC
>NW_025346845.1:0-4372 GCF_016433145.1 Gracilinanus agilis | reverse complement strand
GCCTCCCTTAGGGCTGCCGAGACCCCTGGCTGGCCGAGGCCAGCCCCGCCCCTTCCCCCGTCTCTGAGGACTGTAGGACCTTGGACAAGTCCCCCGGCCTCGGTCCGGGGAGCTCGGCAGACCTTCCACCGGTCTTGGTGGCAGTCTTTGGCCCCGGCCATGCCCGGGGCTGGCGCCCAGTCCGAGCTCCAGAAAGGAGCCCCGCTGCCCCGAGGCACCGGGGAGGGAGGCCCCCACCCAAGCTTGGCTTCCCGGGCCCCTCGGGAGAAGGAGGAGAGGGGCCGCGCGCGCGCGCGGGAGAAGCCCGGGCGATGGACCGCCTGGCGGCCGGCCGGAGAGCGGACCCCTCCCTCCCGGGGGCGGGGAGTCGGGAGGGCGGGGTGGTGCCCGGAGCCAGTGGGAGCCCGCGGAGCGGGAGGGAGGGAGGGAGGGAGCAGGCTAACCTCCCCTGCGCTGTCTCTCTCCCGGCTCAGTAGACGCCGCCGGCGCCGCGCACGGGGAAGCGGCCCTCGCCAGTCCGGGAGCTGCCCCGCGCTCCGAGGCCATGAGGGTGAACGAGAAGTACTCGTCGCTGCCCGCCGCGGCCGACAGGGGCGTGCACATCGTCAACATCCGCGCCATCGACGACCTGGGCTACCTGCAGTCCGAGGGCACGGTGAGTGCGGCGGGGGAGGGGCGCCTCTCTCGGGCCTCAGTTTCCCCGCTGGGCTGGAGGAGCCCCCAGGGGAGGGCGCCGCGCCAGAGCCCGGCCCCGTCCCCGCTCTGCCCGTTCCCTAGCCCGGGCCCCGCCCCCGCCCCCGCGGGCTCCCTCCCGGAGTCCAGCCGGCCGGTGCCTTTCCATCCCCGGGCCCTCTCGGGGCGGCCCGGGGTGCCTCGACCTCGGGGGCGCAGATGGGCGAGCCGTGCGTGGCCGCAGCCTCGGCCTGGGCTCGGCCCCCCTCCCCCCACCTCCTCACCCCCAGTCCCAGGAGTCAGCGGGACCCCGGCTCCCGGCTCCGGGCCATCCCGGCCCAGCTTTTCCGGGCAGACGTCCTGGAGGGCTTGGCCACGCCCTTCTCCGCCTTATTTGACAGCGGAGGAAACTGAGGCAGGCAGGGTGAGGCGACTCGCTAGGAAATGGCTGACGTCCGATTTGAACCCGGGAAGGTTAGGGTTCGGGACGGGGTCCTCGGGAGGGCAGGCGAAGACCCAACCCCCTCCTCCTTCCACCTGAACCAAAGCAGCAACTCCCCGGGGTGGGAGGGGCGTGGGGGACTTATGTAACTGGACCTTTAAGGACCGGCAGCTGCTTCCAGGGCTGGAGCTCCCCCTTCCCACCTCCATGGCTTCGGGCTCCCTCAGTGTCTCCATCTGCAAAATGGGGATGCCAAGTGTTCCGTGTCACCTTCTCAGGTTGAGTTGTTGAGAAAAGCTCAGGAAGTTATCAGGCCTCGGGCTTTATTTTTTTAACCCTTTCCCTGCCATCCTCCAATCGACACTGTATGGATCCGAGGCAGAAGCGTGGTAAGGGTGAGGCAACGAGGGTGAAGTGACTTGCCCAGGGTCACCCAGCTAGGAAGTGGGTGAGGCCAGATTTGAACCCAGGACCTCCCATCTCTCTGCCTGGCTGTCCACCCACTGAGCCACCCAGCCACCCCCCAGGTCACCTCCTTTAAGGCAAGGAGGGCTTTGGAGATCATTTTCCCCCTTTACAGAGAAGGAAACTGAGGCCCGGGGTCACACAGCTAGTGAGGGGAGACCCAGGTGCTCTGACGCCGTATTCTCGGAGCCCAGCTGGGCTCCCATTATAAATGATGCCTTTCTGAAGGCAGAGTCGGAGCTTGGGGACGCCCTGGTTAAAAGGACACCCAAGATGAGGACGTTCTTCAGGGGATGGGGGTGGAGCCTCCGGGGAGGGGGAGCAGAGCCAAGGACTTTATTGATCCGGGAGACTCAGTGATCCGGAAAGGAGAAAAGGCAAAATCCGCCACAAAGCCCATGCACTTTTCCCTCCGGGGAGCCCTGGCTCCGAGCCCATTTACTCCTTGTTTATGAAGGGTTCTGACAAGCTTCCTTTCCTGGTTTCCTGGCCAATCGGGGAATAGAAGACCAGAGAGGAGGCCCAGGGTCCCCCAGAGGCCTCGAGGACCTCCCTGGCTGCTTCCAGCCCTCTCTGCCTCCCCTGTCTCCCAGGCAGGCTCAGAGCCTTCCACCTCTCCACATCCTCACTGATCGCAGCCTCCCAGCAGCCCTGAGTCACCGAGGGAAGGCTAAGCCGTTCGTCCTCCCTCCAGAGCCAGGGAGGCTGTGGGGGGAGGGGGGGGCAGAGAGACAGAGACAGAGACAGAGACAGAGAGAGAGACAGAGACAGAGAGACAGAGAGACAGAGAGAGAGAGAGACAGAAAGAGAGAGACAGACAGAGAGAGAGAGACAGAGAGAGACAGAGAGAGAGACAGAGAGAAGGGGAGAAGAGAGAGAGAAAGAGAGAGACAGAAAGAGAGAGANGAGAGACAGAGAGAAGGGGAGAAGAGAGAGAGAAAGAGAGAGACAGAAAGAGAGAGAAAGAGAGAGAGAGAGAGAGAGATCCAGCTTTGGTGCTTTCGGTGTAAGCTGGAGTTATCTGGGGTTTCACAAGTGTGTCACAGCTACTCGGCCAGCCTCACCTCCTACCACTCCCTGACCACAGTGTCCTCTGGCCCTCTCCCACCTCTACACCTTTGCTCACTCAGTGTCCTTTGTGTGGAATGGCCTGCCCTCCCCCGCTCAGATACCATCTCATGTCCTGCCTCTCCCACCTCCCCCTTCTAAGTATTCTCTTAGTGCTTGGCTAGACCTTCTCTCCCTGCCTCCTTCCCAGGTTATTGTAGACTGGCTCCAGGTCCACGGCCAGCGTGGTGCCTCTTGGTGACCCTGGGCTGCTCCTTGTATGGAGCCTCAGTTTCTTCTTCTGTAAAGTGGGGGCAATAATATCTACTCTTTTTACCTCCCAGGGTTGTGGGGATTTTAAACCCTAAACTCTACTAACGGGAGCCCCTGCACGATTGCTCCTAGAGAGCAAGGCCCACTGGCGTCTGGGTCCCCAGGGCCCCCGGGAGCAGGTGCTTAAGGGCTTCCTGAACTGGATTCAGGAAATAAAGCAGGAGATGGAGGAGGAGCTGCTCCCCGAAATTCCCTTTGGATCCCAGACACCCTCCACCTGCCCCCTTTCCCTTGTCCCAGGCCACACCTTTTGGCCCCCAACTCCCTGGTCCAACAGTGAGAGGGAGGGACTTCCGGGGGGGCCAGCAGACCCAGACTGCCGGGACCTCCCGTGGGCAGGAGGCAGCCAAGTCCATTTCCTAGGGCCATCGTTTTATTAAAGTATCTTGGAGGGCTGCTTTAAAAATGGACAACCCTGAAGCAAATGTTCTCTCTCTGCCCCTCCCCTGTGCCCTCCCTCCCTTCCTCTCTCTCTGTGTCTCTTTCTGTCTCTCTCTGTCTCTGATTCTCTCTCTCTCTCTCTGCGTGTCTGTCTCTGATTCCCCCTCCTCCCTCTCCCTCCTCATTTTCTCTTCCCTCCTCTCTTTGTCTCTCCCCTCTTCTTTCATTCACCATCTCCTTCCTTCTCTCCCTCCCTTTCTCCTCCTCATTTTCTTTCCTTTTTTGCTTTTTCCTTCTCCTTCTCTCCCCCTCTTCCTCTCTGTGTCTCTGTCTCTGAGTCCCTCTCTGTCTGTCTCCCTTTTTTCCTCTCTTTCTATGTCTGTCTCTGTGTATCTCTCTGTCTCTCCCTCTGATCTTTCTCCTCTCTCCCTCCTCCCTCATTTTCTCTTCCCTCCTCTCCTTGTCTCTCCCCTCTTCTCTTTCACCCACTGTCTTCTTCCTCTTCTTTCTCTCTCCCTCTTCCTTTTCCAGGGACCATCTTCACTCCCCCATCCCTGCCGCTGCCTCCCCTGCCCTCTCGGGTTCCTTCTTCCCTCTTGCTTTCATTTCTCTGTGGCCCCCCTCCAGGCCAAACCCTCCCATCATGGAGACGGGCAAGTCTGAGCTTTGGCCTGGCTGCCCCTCTGGCCGCTCAGGCTGATGATCGTGTTTCTTAGCTTTGAGCCCCCATCTCTTGCCTCTTTGGAGATTGGCTGCCTTGTTGCTTTGGCTTTTTGCTTCCAGGCAAAGGTGGGGCCAGTTTCTTCTTCCTTGTGTGAGTCTTGGGGGCTCCTGTAGCTTTTGCCCTTGCTTGGGGGGTCCTTCTGGCCCTGTCTCTCTGGGAACTGGACCTCCTCCACCTGGGGGGGGAGGGGGCATTGCCTTGTTTCTTCCCACAAATCATAGATCTGTTCCCTTTGGCTGGAGGGGACATCCTTGGAGCTGGTCTTTAACATTCCCTACATACCAAAGTGCTTTGCTAGAGGTGGGGGT
>NW_025346844.1:155-2156 GCF_016433145.1 Gracilinanus agilis | reverse complement strand
TTCCTAAAAATAATAAACAGTATATACCTAAAACCATCAACAAACATCATATGCAATGGGGATAAATTAGAAGCCTTCCCAATAAGATCAGGAGTAAAACAAGGATGCCCATTGTCACCTCTATTATTTAACATTGTACTAGAAACACTAGCAGTTGCAATTAGAGAAGAAAAAGAAATTGAAGGTATCAAAGTGGGCAAGGAGGAGACTAAGCTATCACTCTTTGCAGATGATATGATGGTCTACTTAAAAAATCCTAGAGAATCAACTAAGAAGCTTGTAGAAATAATCAACAACTTTAGCAAAGTTGCAGGATACAAAATAAATGCACATAAATCATGAGCATTTCTATACATTTCCAACACACTAGAGCAGCAAGAAGTAGAAAAAGAAACACCATTCAAAATCACCCTAGACAATATAAAATACTTAGGAATATACCTACCAAAACAAACACAGCAGTTATATGAAAACAACTACAAAACACTTTCCAAACAAATAAAAATGGATCTAAACAACTGGAAAGCCATTGATTGCTCATGGGTAGGACGAGCTAACATAATAAAAATGACAATTCTACCCAAATTAATTTACCTATTTAGTGCCATACCTATCAAGCTACCAAAAAACTTCTTTACTGAATTAGAAAAAACTATAACAAATTTCATTTGGAATAACAAAAGATCAAGAATATCAAGGGAAATAATGAAAAGAAATGTAAAGGAAGGGGGCCTAGCAGTACCAGATATTAAACTATACTATAAAGCAGCAGTCATCAAAACAATATGGTACTGGCTAAGAGATAGAGAGGAGGATCAATGGAATAGACTTGGCATACATGACATCAGCAAGACAGTGTATGATAAACCCAAAGAGCCCAACTTTTGGGACAGAAATCCACTATTTGACAAAAACTGCTGGGAAATTTGGAAAACAATATGGGAGAGATTAGGTCTAGATCAACATCTCACACCCTACACCAAGATAAATTCAGAATGGGTGAACGACTTGAATATAAAGAGGGAAACTATAAACATGTTAAGTGAACACAGAATAATATACTTGTCAGATCTCTGGGAAAGGAAAGACTTTAAAACCAAGCAAGAGTTAGAGATAATTACAAAATGTAAATTAAATGGTTTTGATTATATTAAACTAAAAAGTTTTTGTACAAACAAAATCAATGTAGTCAAAATCAGAAGGGAAACAACAAATTGGGGAAAAATCTTTATAACGAAAAACTCTGACAGGGGTCTAATCACTCAAATATACAAGGAGTTAAAGCAATTGTATAAAACATCAAGCCATTCCTCAATTGATAAATGGGCAAGAGACATGAATAGGCAATTTTCAGGTAAAGAAATCAAAAGTATCAATAAGCACATGAGAAAGTGTTCCAAATCTCTAATAATCAGAGAAATGCAAATCAAAACAACTCTGAGGTATCACCTCACACCTAGCAGATTGGCTAAAATGAAAGAAGGGGAGAGTAATGAATGTTGGAGGGGATGTGGCAAAATTGGGACATTAATACATTGCTGGTGGAGCTGTGAACTGATCCAGCCATTCTGGATGGCAATTTGGAATCATGCTCAAAGGGCTATAAAAGAATGCCTGCCCTTTGATCCAGCCATACCATTGCTGGGTTTGTACCCCAAAGAGATCATAGATAAACAGACTTGTACGAAAATATTCATAGCTGCGCTTTTTGTGGTGGCAACAAATTGGAAAAGGAGGGTATGTCCTTCAATTGGGGAATGGCTGAACAAACTGTGGTATATGCGGGTGATGGAATACTATTGTGCTAAAAGGAATAATAAACTGGAGAAGTTCCAGGCAAACTGGAGAGACCTCCGGGAACTGATGCAGAGCGAAAGGAGCAGAGCCAGAAGAACTCTATACACAGAGACTGATATACTGTGGTAAAATTGAATGTAATGGACCTCTGTACCAACAGCAATACAATGACCCAGGACAATTCTGAGGGATTTATGGTAAAGA
>NW_025346843.1:412-13830 GCF_016433145.1 Gracilinanus agilis | reverse complement strand
GTGATACCTCAGAGTTGTTTTCATTTGCATTTTTCTAATTATTAGAGATTTAGAACACTTTCTCATGTGCTTATTGATAGTTTTGATGTCTTTATCTGAGAATTGCCTATTCATGTCCCTTGCCCATTTATTGATTGGGAGATGGCTTGATTTTTTTGTACAATTGATTTAGCTCCTTGTATATTTGAGTAATTGGATCTTTGAGTTTTTTGTTATAAAGATTTTTTCCCAATTTGTTGTTTCCCTTCTAATTTTGGTAACATTGGTTTCTTTTGCATTTCTACTCCCAATTTGGATAATATTCTTTTACCTAAGTTCTTTAGGAGTGTCCTGGCTTGTTGCATTGCTACTAGTAGCAAGGTCTATTAAATTGGATTTTTCCACAATGTTTTACTTTCTGTGTACAATGTTCTTCTGGTTCTGCTCATTTCACTTTGCATCAGTTCATTGAGGTTCTCCCAGTTCATATAGAAAGCCTCTATCTAGATCATCAATCCTTATAGCATAATAGTATTCCATCACCATCATATACCACAATTTGTTCAGCCATTCCCCAACTGATGGACATCCCCTTATTTTCCAATTTTTTTTGCCACCACAAAGAGTGCAGCTATGAATATTTTTGTACAAATATTTTTCCTTATTATCTCTTTGGGGTACAAACCCAGCACTCATATTTCTGGATCAAAGTGTATGCATTCTTTTAAAGTCCTTTGCACATAATTCCAAATTTCCTTCCAGAATGGTTGGATGAATTCACAACTCTACCAGCAATGCATTAGTGTCCTGATTTTGCCACAACCCCTCCAACATTTATCACTTTCCTTTGCTGTCATGTTGGTCAATCTGATATTTATGAGGTGAGACCTCAGCCTTGTTTTGATTTGCATTTCTCTAATTATGAGAGATTTGGAACACTTTTTCATGTGCTTATTGATAGTTTCAATTTCTTTATCTGAAAACTGCCTATTCATATCCCTTTACCATTTGCCAACTGGGGAATGGCTTGATTTTTTTTTTGTACAATTGACTTAGTTCCTTATAAATTTGAGAAATGAGACCTTTGTCAGAGGTTTTTGTTATACATTTGTTTTCCAATTTGTTGTTTCTCTTCTAATTTTGGTTGCATTGGTTTTGTTTGTACAGAAACTTTTAAATTTAATATAATCTAAATCATTCATTTTACATTTCGTAGTGTTCTCTATCTCCTGCTTTGTCTTAACTTCCTTCCTTTCCCACAGATCTGACAGATATACTATTCTACGTTTATCTAATTTATTTGTGATTTCCCTCTTTATATTTAAGTTATTTCTTTTTAAAGCCCTTTGGGCATAATTCCAAATTGCCTTCCAGAATGGTTGGATCAATTCACAACTCCACCAGCAATGCATTAGTGTCCCAGTTTTGCCACATCCCCTCCAACATTTACTATTTTCCTTTACTATTGTATTGCCCAATCTGGTAGGCATAAAGTGGTACCTCAGAGTTGTTTTGTTTTGCAATTCTCTAATCAGGAGGGATTTAGAGCACTTTTTCATGTGATTATTGATAGTTTTGATTTCTTCATCTGAAAACTGTCTATTTCTGTCTCTTGACCATTTGTCAGTTGCGGAATGGCTTGATTTCTTGTACATTTGACTTAATTCCTTATAAAATTTGAGAAATTAGACCTTTGTCAGAGATTTTTGTTATAACTCCCCCCACAGTTTGTTGCTTCCCTTCTAATTTTGGCTGCATTGGTTTTGTTTGTACAAAAACTTTTAAATTTAATATAATCAAAATTATTCACTTTGTTGGATAACATATTTTATGAAATTATATTGAAAACTATTCTGAACTATTAGAGTCAGAAGGCATAGGGAAAATAGAGTCTACTGGTTGCTTCTGAAAGAAAAACCAAATTGGGCACATGTAGAAATAACCAAAATTTAAATTTTTTAGGTCAAAGATAAATTACTGCCAGTGGTCAGGCAGAAAGTGTTGAAGAACCCAGGCAGAACAGGGAAGATTCAGAAGTCTCAATCCTAAGGAAAAGAAATTTTGGAATGATATGACATATGACAAAAGAAAAAGGTTTATAACTGAAAATAACTTTTCTTTTAAGATGGAGTATAATTCTGTAGGAGGAAAAATTAATTTTTAGTTTATAGTTGAGGACTTTAAAGATTTTTTTGTTGAAAACCCCCTAGTTGACCGAATCTTTGAAGCACAAATATAGGAGACAAGAGAAACCATGAAAGATAATGATATGTGAGCAATTTGAAAGATCTAAATTATGATCAAGTTTTTGCATCCTAATGGGAGAAAAGAGATCATTGTTCATTCTAAATCTATTGTCTTCAGAAGCCAAAGAGGGAGCGAAGAAAGACAAATTCGGTAAAGTTTTATGTTGTTTTGCTTTATTTAAGCTGGAAAAGAAAAAGGCGTAAAAAGGAATACAACAGGGAGGAAACAGATAAGAGAGAAGAAGTTACCATTTCTTTTCATTGGGGCTCACCAGAAGAATATGTAAATATGGAGTTAGGGATGGGAGAGTGGGCATCTCTTGAATCCCAGTCTCATTTGAAAGTAAAGAATGAAGGTTTAAATATGAGAGTTAATTAGAGAATTGCATTTGCTTCACCAGGAAGGTGAGGAAAGGAAGAGGGAAGAAGGAGTTTAAGTAGTGATGGGGGTAGAGTTGCAGATGAAATAATTTCAAGCTAACCAGACTTCAGTTTAGAAGCCTGGGTTATAATGAGATGATCAAAAAGTGAGAAACAAAAGGATAATTCCCAGCAATCTAGGTCTTTCTTGGGATGCAGAGAGGGAGGGCAAAGGAGTAAGATTAGACTACTCCAATTACTGATAACAAATGTTAAACTTTATGCCTTTCCTTTGCCACTTTCTTTTTCAAGGTAAAACTAGGGAGGCTGAGGCAAAGAAAAGGAATATTATAATTGAATATGACGGGGAAAAAATACAATTAGCGATCCTAACCATGAATGTGAATAGAATGAACTCATCCATAAAATGAAAGCAGATAGCAGAATGGTTTGGAAAGCAGAATCCAACAATATGTTGTTTGCAAGAAACACACTTGAAAAATAGACTCCCAAAGCAGAGAGGCTGCAATAGAATGCATTTGGCTTCAGTTGAAGTCACAAAAGGAGAGCCGTCATGATCTCAGACAAGTTAACACTAAAAAATCGACATGGTTAAAAAAGTAAGCAGAGAAAACTGCATAATAGCAATACCAACCCTATATTCACTGACAAGAATAGCAGCTTAATACCTAAAGGAACAGCTAACTGAACCATAGAAAGAGCAAAACAATTATAAATAAAGATCTTAACTTGCCCTTTTCAAACTTAAAAAATCCATCCAAAAGGTAAATGAGAAGGTAGTTAAGATTTGAATAGAATTTTAGAAAAGTTACATGTGATAGACCTCTGGTGATTAATGAATGGCAATTGTAAAGATTATACAGAGTTGATTGTTTTGTGTGGCACATTTGCAAAAATTTGCCATATTCAAGAGTTTAAAACCTCAAAACCAGGGGCAACTGGGTGGCTCAGTGGATTGAGAGTGAGGCCCAGAGACAGGAGGTCCTGGGTTCAAATCTAAATTTAGACACTTCCTAGCTGTGTGACCCTGGGCAAGTCACTCAATCCCCTTTGCCTAGCCCTTACCATTCTTCTGCCTTAAAACCCACACACAATATTGATTCTAAGTCAGACAGTAAGAGTTTTAAAAAAACAACTCAAAACCACTCAGTGAAGCAGGGATATTAAACACATCCCTTACCACAGTAGGACAATAAATTTATATTCAATAATTAAATGACTACTAAATAATATAATCTTAAAGAGTTGTAGACCAAAGAACAAATCAATTTTAATGAAGAAAATAATGAGAATGAGACTACATAACAAATTTATGGGGATGCTGATGAAGCAGTACTTAGGGAAGAATTTATATATCTAAAATGTTAATTAACAAAAGGGGAACTCGAGAAATCAGTGAATTCCATAATTTCAAACAGCTAGAAGAGAAACAAATTGAAAAAGAAGGAAAAGAGATGGCATAGTCATCCCTTATGTATGTGAACTCAGTTCTGGCTCAGCACCTCCTGAGTCATCAGTTTTTGTGGCCCCACAGCTCATTTGAAGACTTCTCATTATCCCATAATACCAGCCATTCAGTTATGCATGGCTAGAAACAGGCTCTCAGAGTTCCATATGTTGGACCAGAACCAGGCAAGGAATACCTGAGCATGTTCCATATAACACAGAAGGCTAGACAAATCCAAGGAAGCTTTAGAATGTGGCCTCATTTGGCCTGTTCCCCTATTACAGAAACACAAAGCACTTTTTAGGAATGATTGCTGATCAGGAAATTAGCACTTCACCTCTATTCTATGCTGTGTCCCTCAAAGTCTAGATCTTCTAACAAACAATGCCAAAGGCTTAGGCTCTTGTTCTTTTTGGTGGTCTCATCTCTGATGTACAAGATTTCCTTGAAGGGAAAATAGATTGGCCAGGCTCATGGATCCTTCTCCTACTCCTACTTCCTGGTTGAAGAAGGAACCACTGTCTCCTTTGAAAAGAGGTGGAGAAGATTCCAGAAATATCCAGCCACATTTCCTTGTGAGCTACATTTAAATAACCCATGTAGACATATATGTCTTACATGAGCAATCCATAACTTATATGTAAAATTAGAGAGGGTTGGACTCATTGATCCCTAAAATCCCTTTCGGCTCTAACATCTGTGAATGTACGAGAAGAAGAAATGAGAGAGTGACAGGTTGGAAAGGGGAGATGGAGTAGAATTCTTGCTTAGATACAGATTGGATTAGATAACCTCAGAATCCCCATTCTCACTCTAAATATTCTGTGATCTGTAGCCCCCAGTAGTGAGAGTAGGCCCCAGTAAAATCACAGCCACAACATAGAAAAAGCTAAACATATAGCCTAGGCATCATATGAGGTCCCCAAACCCCTCCTTTCCACCCCTTCCCTCAGAAACTTAATGTTCTTCCAAGAAATTACTGATGCAGGAATTCTGTGAAAAGCTTGGTTACATATTTACCTGTGATTTATTATCCTATAGAAAACTCTGTCTAAGTTTCAGTGAGGTAAACTAAGTCATTGTACTAAGATTATAAATCATTATTAACCATTGTCCCTACAAAGGGCTTTCCTAATCCCTTAGCCTTGGTCACTTTATAAAATACTACCTGAAATCATTAAACTTTGTCACTGATCAGCACGAGGCCTTCTGTCTGTCTGTAAGTCTATCTTTGACCCTCCTGATCCCAACCACATTTCTATTATCCCATTCCGTGACCCACAAATGACTTGACAGTGATCTATGGAAAATGCCTTATCTCATCTCCCTCTCCCTCTCTATCTACCCCACCAGGGACATCAAATAGCTGGAAAACAGTTAGCTATCAAAGAGAGCAAAAATAGAACTTGGTGGTCTGAACAGCATCTGAGCCCCTAAGTTTGGCCCAACTAACTAAACCAGCTACGAAGAGCCTCTAGTTTGTTGATAAGGCCCACACAGCCTGTCTGTGAAGTCCTCTGGCTACTGGCCTTTGCCATTGGTCTCACATTCAGTTTCTTTTTCTTTTTAAAAAAATTTATTTATTTAGGATATTTTTCTATGGTTACACAATTCATGCTCTTTCCTTCCCCTCTTCCCTCCCCCATTCCTGGAGCTGACAAGCAATTCCACTGGGTTATACATATATCGCTATTCAAAACCTATTTCCATATTATTTATATTTGCAGTAGAGTGATCTTTTAATGCCCAAATCCTAATCATATCCCCATAGAACCACGTGATCAATCCTATGTTTTTCTTCTGTGTTCCTACTCCCACAGTTCTTTCTTTGGATGTGGAGAACATCTTTCTCATAAGTTCCTCTGGATTGTCCTGGGTCATTGCATTGCTGCTAGTAGAGAAGTCCATTCCATTCTATTGTACCACAGTGTATCTGTCTCTGTGTACAATGTTCTCCTGGTTCTACTCCTTGCACTCTACATCACTTTCTAGAGGTCATTCCAGTTCACATGGAATTCCTCCAGTTCATCATTCCTTTCAGCATGATAGTATTCCATCACCAACAGATACCATAGTTTGTTCAGCCATTCCCCAGTCGATGGACCCCCCCCCTCATTTTCCAGTGGTTTTTTTTTGCCACCACAAAGAGCGCAGCTATAAATATTTTTCTCACATTCATTTTCTGAAAAAAAAATTCTCCTAAATGTCCATCTAGAGTTCAGAGTCATTGAGTATTAAGGTCATAGTTCATAGGCCACAACAACCTAAGGTTCCACTTCCACCACCCCATCTCATATGGCACTGCTATTTAACAATTCTTTCCTATCCATGATCTGAATTGCTCCTCACAAGCACCCTCTTATGGAAAGGGTGAGTCAGATGCAGATACAGAAGAGGAAACTAAGGCTCAGAGACAGAAAGGAACTTACCAAGGGTCACAGAAGCATTAAAAATCCCCTACGTTCAAATGAGAGTTTACATACTTCAGAGAATCACAGAATTTTAGCATTGAGAGAGACCTTGATGGCCACTGAATCCAACCCTTACCTTAAAATGGAGATGGATTAAAAAAATGGAGATGGGAGAAGAGATGAAAGGAGAAATAGAGGGGGAGGAAGAGAGAGAAAGATACAAGGGGACAAGAGAGAAGGATGAAGGGGTGAGGGAAGGGGAGGAGAGAGGATCACTCAATAAGTATTGGGTTGAACATATTGAAGAGAATCTGGGTTATTTTGAGTACCGTTACTATTCAGAGATGAGAAAATTTTTGGAATAGGTTCCTGTGTGCTTTTATGGAGAATATAATTGGTTTTGCAAATGTATTTGGGTCCAAGAGGAAGGCAAAACTGCATTTTAGCTTTTCAGCATCCCAGCATCCTTCCTTGCTGGAACAAAAGCTGATCATTTTGATTGATAAATATGAAGCTCCGAGAAGTGGCGTGTGGGGTATACTTTCCTGCAATAGTTACAGTAGCTTGAATTTCTCTCTTTGGTCAGCACATCTCACTCATATTTATACTTCAAATGTTCTTTGTTGTTTTATCTGATTATAGAGCCTTCCCATATCTTTTGTTTGTTTTGGTTAACTCAAAGTTGATGGAGGGGACACTACCAGGATTCAAGGAATACACATGAATAGATTATAACAGGTTTCTGCCATTGACAGCTTTGGTTCTAATGCAGCGAGTCTCTATATCATTGGATCCCCAAATTTCCAGAATTCCAGAATGTTTGAACTGAAAAGGACCTTAGTACATAGAACACCAAACTTTAGCTCTGGAAGGGACTGTAGAATGTTGGAACACAGAATGTTAGAACAGGTTTTTTCGAATATTCAGAGAATATGTAGAATGTAGAATAGATGTTTGGGAGAGACCTTAGAATTTAGAATTTTAGAGCTGGAAGACACCCTAGAAATAGAGTAAATGAATGGACAAACAGATAAAGTGTTTATTTAAATGCCTTCTATGAAGAGTGAAAGGAGCAGAGCCAGAAGAATATTGTACACAGAGACTGATACACTGTGGTAAAACCAAATGTAATGGACTCTCTTGTTTGTTTTGGTTAACTCGAAGTTGATGGAGGGGACACTACCAGAATTCAAGGAATACACATGAATAGATTATAACAGGTTTCTACCATTGACAGCTTTGGTTCTAATGCAGCGATGTACTAGTAGCAATGCAATGACCCAGGACAACTCTGAGTGATTTATGGAAAGGAACGCTACCCACATTCAGAGGAAGAACTGCAGGAGAGGAAACACAGAAGAAAAACAACTGCTTGAACACGTGGGTTGAGGTGGACATTATTGGGGATGTAGACTCGAAACTACCACACCAATGCAACTATCAATAATATGGTAATAGGTCTTGATCAATGGCACATGTTAAAACCAGGGGAAATGCGCATCGGCTATGGGGGGTGGAGGAGAGAGTAAGACCATGAATAGTAAGAACCATGGAAAAATTTTCTAAAAAAAAAATAAATAAAAATAAATAAGCAAATGCCTGCTATGAGCAAAGATCTATAGTAAGTACTAGGAATATAAATACAATAATAAGACATTCTCTGCTCTCAAGGAGTTCACATCCTAACAGGGGAGACAGTCTAGGGGGAGATTTTAGCTGTAAGGTAAATAGGAAAAACCCCATCGATGATCCATGGGGTACAGCAGCAAAACAGATGGTGATGCCTTGCGCAATCCATCTAGGATTAACTTCAATTTGTCTTTGACATATCTTGTTTGTACACAGTTGTTTGCATGTTGTCTTCCCCACTGGATTGAAATCAGACTCTTTTTTTGCTTTTCTTTATATCCCCAGCATTTAGCATAGCACCTGGCACATAGGAGGTGCTTAATAAATACCTGTTAACTTGTCATAGAAAGTCAGAGCTGGAAGGAATCTTAGAACACAGAATGCCAGGATTGGAGGTGGTCTTAGAACATGGAATGTCAGATCTGAAAAGAATCTCGGAACATAGAGCAGTGGAGCTTGGATGTACATCAGAATGGAGAATGTCAGAATTGGAAAAGTCATTAGAATACAGAATACTGATGTAGGTATGTTTAGGGAAGAGTTTTGAAGCAGCGTAGGGGCACCAGCTGATATGGGGAAGACACGGAAACCAGGAGGCAGCAAATTTCAGTGGAAAGAACACAGATTCTGAAGCCAGAGGAGCTGAGTTCAACTACCAATCTGACACTACCTGTGTGACTTCAGACAAAACACACGGCCTCCTCCTCTGGACAATGAGGTGGTTGAATTGTATGATCTCTGAAGTCTTTCCCAACTCAAGATCTATGATCCTATGGGAGACCTTGGACAAATAAGTTCCCCTCCCTGGGCCTCAGTTTCCTCCTCTGTAAAATGAAAGTATTCTATAGAATGCCTCTGAGGTCTCTTCTAGCTCTAAATCTAGGATCCTATGACTCTCTCTCAGTCTCTCTATCACATTAAGACCAAGGATGCTTCAAGTCTTCTCTCCTTTAGCTCAATCTCACCTCTCTACCATCTCATTTTTAGCACATGATCTCTTTTCTTACCCCTTACTGAGGCTATATAAAATGAACTCCCTTAAGTTCTCTCTTCACTTCCAAATCTCTCCAGATGTGCCTATTCTTTCTTAACTTCCTACCTCATAAGCAGAAATATGACTCCTCTTACCAAGACCAAACCCTCCCCATGTGCTCTTGACCTCATCTCTTCCATCCTTTTCCATGACCTCGCATCCCAGCTCTCTCCTGGAACTTCAATGTTTTTCTCATGTTCCCGGCTCCTTCCTCTTTGTCTACAAACATACTCATGCCTGTCCTATCTCTAAAAGAAAAACAATACCATAAAACTCTGACATTAGCCACACTACCTCTTTAAGAGGCCAAATTTCTAATTTTTTGCCACCACAAAAAATCTGCTAAAAGTAATTTGTCTACATATGGGTCCAGAAGGAAGTTTAGAAACCAAATTAAGCAGATTTTAATTACATTTAATTTAAGCAATATATTGGGATTACGTTGTTACACTGGATGTGGAGGATATGTATAGACTGGTAAAGAGAACACCGGGCTAAGGAAATTCCGACAACTAATACAGGCCAACTTCTTCCCTGTAACTTATGGTCCTATACAGTTGAGATATGACTCACAGAAGGTACTTTTGGAAAAGAAAATTGATTGTATTCAGTACTTTAAAATACGAAGCTGTACATAACTGAGATTCATAGCTTCACATATAGCTCTCTTTTTCGGTTTGCTGTAGATGGAAATTATTATGTTTGTTGATGCTCGTCAAGTTTGTAATGAAAAAAAAAAAGTAGGCTACACTTCCTGTCTCCTCTTTCTCACCTCCCACTCACTCCAAACACCATGCAAAGTATCTTCCCAGTCTACCTGAGACTGAAACCGATTGCTCAAAGGTTACCCATGACTTAGTTTCCATATCCAAAGACATTTATTAGCCCTTGACTTTTCGGCTGTGTTTGACACTATGGATTATGGACCCCTGATTAATTCCTCGGCCCCTCAGCTTCCATGACACTGGGAGAATGAATGAACTTGTCCAGAATCACACAGAGAGTGGCGGGATCAGAATTCGAACCCAAGTCTACAGTCTCCAAATTGAGATTCCCTTATTCTGGATGCTTTTCTTCTCTTAATGCTTTCTAAGATTGCATTATCATTTTTGATGACAACATATCACCACTGACTTATGCAACTAGCAATACATTGAACCCACCTGGATTTCTTTATTATGAACTGTTACCTAGTCATGTTTTTCTTATATTTCTGAAGTTATTTTTAAAACAAATGTAAGGCTTTGCATTTATTTATTTATTTTCATATCTAATATTTATGAGTTTGGAGGGGGAGTGTAATAAGGAAAAATTAGATATTAAATAGATATATATTTAAGGTGTGCTTGCCAGGAATCAATCAGATCTAGATTGATTCCATAATTAAAATAGACCCAAGTCAGGATGGGGTTTATGGTAGTTTATTTACAATTAGGAAGGTTGAAGGTAAGAAGAGAGAGAGAAACTCTGGTCCGGACCAGCGGAAGTCAGGACCAAGTGAGAATTAAAAGATTAATTAAATAGGCTACTAGCCACAAGGCCGTAGCAATTAGAGAGGCAAAGAAGCCTTCTTGAGGCAGAGACTCTGGAAACACCAAGGAAGGAGAAAGGAAGTCAGCCTAACTTACCCACGTGACAATTCAGAGTGGAAGCTGCCTGAGGTCCTTCAGTGCCAAGTTCAAAGCGGGAACTGCCCAACAGGAAGTTATCATCATATTTAAAAGACAGCATCTCTCGTCACTTCCCGTGGGTCCACCTCTAATTCAAGTGGACAAATGGCAGCCTCAACACTGTTTTGGACAGCCCAAAGGGCACTCCCTTGTTCTTGATTTGTTACTTATTGTCACATGTAGGTAACTCGTCTCCCCTCCCCACTAAGGGAGGTGGGGATGTCATTATCTCTGGTGGCGAGAGTTTTAGCTATGAATGAGCTAATTCCATTTACACAGGAGAGGACAGAAACAGATCCCCATATTACTTCCTGGCCATTTTGAAACCATGCTGCCTACACTATAGCGCTTTTCCTTATTCCTTTCTCACCAGAACCTGGATTCTGTACCTGAGACCTTGGCTTATAATAGGTGACCTTTTGCCTTATCTAGCCTGCAATCAGGCCTCTTTCTTACTTTTTAGTTATTTCCAGCCCATGCCTCTACTGATATGCACCCTCTCTTCCTTTGCCCCCATGGAAAAGCTCTACATTTTAATATAATTTCAATAATCTATTGTGTCTTTTGCAATTTCTCCCATCCCTCAGAGGAATAGAAATTCTTCTCTGAAGCATAGATGTGAAAGTCACATCCTTTCATTTTCCTTTTGCTTTTTTTTTTAGTTCGATTCTTAAAAAATATGGAAGTAATAATTTCAATTTGGAACTTATAACAGTATATAGCATAATTAGTTTTTTATTTTAAATTTTTATTTAAAAACATTTCCTCATGTTTACATGATTCATTTTCTTTCCCTCCCCTCTTCCCTTCCTCCTCTCAGAGCCGACAAGCAATTCCACTGGGTTGTACAAATGTTGTCACTCGATACCTATTTCCATATTGTTCATTTTTGCTATGGAGCGATTTTTTAAGGCCTAAACCCCAAATCACAACCCCATATAAACATGTGATAAGTGATATCATATGTTTTTCTTTTGCATTTTTACTCCCATAGTTCTTTCTCTCAATGTGGATAGCATTCTTTCCCATAAGTCCTTCAGGAGTGTCCTGCTTGTTGCATTGCTACCAGTAGCAAAGTCTATTACATTGGATTGTTCCACAGTGTTTTCTTTCTGTGCACAATGTTCATTGAGGTTCTCCTAGTTCAAATGGAATCCTCCAGATCACAGTAATATTCTATCACTATCACACACCACAATCTGTTCAGCCATTCTCCAATCGAGGAACAACTCTTCATTTTCCAATTTTTTGCCACCATAAAGAGTGTGGCTATGAATATTTTTGTACAAGTATATTTCCTTATTATCTCCTTGGGGTATTGCTCTATCAAAGGGTATGCATTCTTTCAAAGCCATTTGCGCGTAATTCCAAATTATAGCATAATTTGTTGGCCTAAGCCTAATTTTCTTCCAAATAACTTTCTAGTTTTCCCAGAAATTCTCCCAGAAGAGGAAATATTTCACTCATTATTTTGTGTGCTTTCCTTTGCAGACACAAAACTATTGTATGTGTTTTGTTGTTTCTGGGTGCAGTTTATTTAATATATTCCTGGATCTACTTTTTAAATTAGTACCAAAAAATTTAACCTTTTGCTTTATAATCTAACCAGAGATTCATAGTGCTAAGCCACCTTTATTTCTCCTTCTTTACTACTTGAAATCTGTGACCTTTTGTTCCTCTAAATGAATTCCATTATTATTTTGTCTAACTTCTTATTTACACTTTAAAAAATTCTGGGCATATCTAGCAAACACCAAACAAAATTAAAATGTCTATATACAAAGTAAAAGAGATAATGAAGATGGTATATGAAACTAGGAATCTGTATCCTTTTAAAGTATGCAATAAATTTCACATATGCTTTCAAAACCATCTGCTCACTTTTCTTCTGAATTCCTGCTTTTTCCATATCCTCTCCAGTATTTGTCATTCACTCTTTTATCATTTTAGCCCATCTGATAGATGTGAGATGATATTTTAGAATTGTTTTGATTTGCATTTCTCTAATCAGAAATGTTTTAGAGAATTTTTTTTCATATGACTATTTATGGCTTTGATTTCCTTATCCAAAAGCTATCTGTTCATATCTTTTGATCATTTATCAGCTGGAGAATGGTTCATCTTCTTATAAATTTGACAAAGTTCTCTGTATATTTTAGATGGGACCTCTTTCTGAAAAATTGTCTATAAAATTCTCCTCCCCTCAATTTTTAGCTTGTCTTCTAATCTTAGCTACATTAGTGTTTTTTTTTTTTGTACAAAACCTTTTAAAGTTAACAATCAAGACTTCCGGGTTAAGATGGCGGCAGAGTAAGAAGCAGCTCTTAACCTCTCCTGACCGAAACATACAAAACTCCTCAAGGGGACATAAAAACAAGTCCAGACGAACGGAGGAACCCCACAACAGGGCACAGCGTGGAAGGTACGTGGAATCGAGACATTTCCAAGCTAAAAAGGGCTCTCACTCACTCAATCGCGAGCTGAGCAACCGCCCCACCCCCACCCCCTCCACACTCACCTATAGCTCCGAACCCAGCTAAAAAGAAATAGAGCAAGTTTGGGGCACCCATCGAGTCATCAGCAGCTCCGGGACCTGTTCCTGACAGCAGCAAGACTTAGGAC
>NW_025346843.1:0-312 GCF_016433145.1 Gracilinanus agilis | reverse complement strand
CGTGGGTGGAGGCAGAACTAAGCCTAAGTGGGGAACCAGTGCAGACGGGTATACGACTGTGGAAGCAGCGCCCTGAGACTTGTAAAGAAACCTCCAGCAGAGGACCAAGCAAGAGGGCCCACCAGGGGGCTTGACCTTGGAAAAAACCAGAATTCAGACCTCAGGAGCCAATAGATTGGGAACAGACACTGAGCCCGAGGATAAAGCTGAGAAGCTGCTGGGCTAATGATGGCTACTCAGCATCAGCATCAGGAGGTTCAGAAGAGAAAGAATAATAACAAAAAGAAGAAGTCTTTAACACTCGACAGCTTT
>NW_025346842.1:0-11403 GCF_016433145.1 Gracilinanus agilis | reverse complement strand
TTTTCTTCTATGACTTCCTCTTCCTCTTCTTCCTCTTCCTCCTCTTCTTTCTCTTTTTCTTCTATGTCTTCTCCCTCCTCCTCTGACAATGATGTCTGTGTTGATGTCTCTTCTGATACCTTCTTCTCTGATACTTGCTCCTCTGATATCTTCTCTACAGCTGGTACCTCTGGTTTTCTGGTCCTCTTCTGTGGCTTCTCTGTGGACTCAATGTTTTTAATCTTCAAGTGAAGCCACTTCAGCCATTCCCCCAGTTCTTGAATCTCCTGCACCTCCTCCTGGGTCAAGGTGGGTTCCAGTTTTTTCTGAGCCTTTTGTAACTTTTCTGCCAACTCCCATCGCTTCTTGGCCAGTTTCTTCTCCCTGCTGTAGACCTTCTTTTCTGCACGGGCCAGCATTCTCTCCTCCTTGGCTAGCTTCTTCTCCTCCTCAACCAGTTTTCCCCTTTCTTGAATCAGCATTTCTTCTTTTTCAGTCAATATGGTCATCTTCTCAGTCAATTTCTTCACCTCCTCATTGAGGATCTTCATCTTTTTCTTTATCTCTTGTATCTTTTCCTTCTTTCTATCATTCTCTTCCTTGGTCAGCTCTTTTTCTTTTCCCTTGCCTTTCTTTATCTTAGCCAGTTCTTTCTTGTACTCAATTAGCTCTCTTTTTTTCCGGAGATATCTCCTCATTAACCGAAGCTCTCGTCTCACTTCTCCCCTCTTCTCTTCAGATTTCTCTAGGTTCTTCTTTGCCTTTTTCACTGCCCTGATCAATTTCCTTTTATCCCAAGGCAGTTCCCGCTGTTCAATGCCCTCCTCATCCTCTGTCTTGGGTTCTTCCCTTTCTGTTTTCTTCTTTTTCTTCTCTTTCTCCTCCTCCCCCTCACCCACAGTCTGTTGTCTCTCCTCTCCACCATGCTTTCTCTTCTTCCATACCGATTTTCTCTTTTCAGCACTCAGCTTACCCTTTATCCTTAGTTCCCTTTTCTTTTCTTTCTCTTCCTTCTCTTTATCTTCATCTTCCTCCTCCTTCTCCCCCTCCCCCTCCCAATACTGCCTTCTCTTCTCTTGAGGCTTTCTCTTCTCCCATAACCATCTCTCCTCTTCAGCAATCACCTCACCCGTTATCCTTAGTTCCCCTTTCTTTTTACTCTTTTCCTTTTCTTCTTCATCTTCCTTCTTCTCTAGAGGCTTTTTCTTCCCAAATAACCATTTCCTTATTTCATCACCCCGCTCAGCCCTTTTTTTATCCATTTCTTTCCTTTTCTTTTCCTTCTCTTCATCTCCTTCCCCCTCCTCCTGCTGCTCTCTCTTCTCCCGGAGCTTTCTCTCTTGTTCAGTGCTTAGAGCACCCTCTGTCTCTAGTTCTTTCATTTCCTCTTCCTTCTCTTTATCCTCCTCCTTCTCCTCTTGACGCTGCCATTTCTTCTCTCCATGTGGCTTTTTCTTCTCCCCAAACCATGTCCTCTTTTCAACACCCAATTCATCCCTTATCTCCAGTTCTTCCCTTTTTTCCCCCTCCTCTTCTTCCTCTTCCTCTTCCTCTTCAATCACTTCTTCCTCTTCCTCCTTTCCCTCCTTTCCCTCCTCTACCTCCTCTTCCTCTTCTTCCTCCTCCTCCCTCTCTTCCTCCTCCTCCTCCTCCTCCTCTTCTTCTTCTTCCTCCTCCTCCTCACCCAATTCTTCACTTTCTTCAGATTTTTTTACTTCCTCCATCAAGCTTTTCTTTTTTTTCTTTTCAGAGGATCTCTTCCTCCTCTCCTCCTCACTGTGAGAATACATCACCTCTTTAGGCTTCTCCAGTGCCTTCTTTTCTTCATATATCCTCTTCTTCTCTTGTTCAATCTCCTTCTTCCTTTTATCCAGCAACCTCTCCTCTTCGACGAGCTCTATTTTTTCGAAGGCAGCTTCTTTCTCTTCCTTAGCTAGCTTCTCCTTCTTTTTTTTGAGAATCCTTCTCTTCTCTCTTTTGGCCTGAAGTCTCCCTGTCTCTATGGACTCCTCATCAGAGCTCAGCTCCATCTCCTCTTTCAACAACTCCCACTTCTTTTGAACCCTCTCCCTCTCTTCCTGGATCATTGATGCCTTTTCCTGGATAAGCTCTTTCTCCTTTTCCAACAATAGTTTCTCCCTGAGAGGTAGCATAATTTCCTCCTCCATCAGTTCAATCTTTTTCTCAACTAGTTTCTTTGCCTCTTCGGTTAATCTGATCTCCTCAATAGTCTGCTCCTGGAGGCTTTTCTTTTTCATCTCTGGCCTTTCCTCTGAGGGCCCCTGTTGTTCTCTAAGCAGTTTCTCTGCCTCACTTGTTTCCCGGCCCTGGGCTAACATCCCCTCCTCAGTTGTCAGCTCTCTTGGCTTCTGAAGAAAGTACAGCCCTTCCTCTGAGAGCATCCTCTTGGATTCATCTATTTCCATTTCTTCTGAGCCTCTGCTCTCCTCTAGATGTCTCCTTTGTTCTTCTAGGAGACGATTCTCTTCTTCCTCTTGTTCAAACCTTCTTATTCCCTCTAGAAGCCGTTCCCTTTCTTCCATTAGAAACTGTTTCCTTTCTTCCTCTAGAAGCTGTTTGTTCTTTTCCTCTAAAAGCCGCATCCTGTCTTTTAGACGCTGTTTGTTTTCCTCCGATAGAAACTGGTCCCTTTCTTCCTTCTCTGGAAGCTGTTTTTCTCTCTCCTGAGGCTTTGGTTTCTTGCCCCAGACCGCTAATGCTTCCCCTACAGTCTTTTCCAACTTCTCCGCCCTCTTTTTCCTGGCCAGTTTTTTGCCCAGTTCCTCCTCGGAGAAGGCAACTTTGTGATCTTTCTCTTTGTCAATGGCAGGCTTCCTAAGTACCCTAGCCCTCGGTTTCTCTACCCCGGCTTCTTCCACACCCTCCCTGAACATCCTAAAACTTTTGGGGGGCTTTAAAAATTGTTCTAAATGCTTAATGTCCTCGGGCTCCTCCTCGAAGTGCTTAGAATAGTCCTCCATGATTTTTTCTGCTTCCTTGCGCAAGTCTTCCTGTAAATGGACCAGCTCTTTCTCTTTCCTGACCAGTTCTTCTTCTCTCTGGACCAGCTCTTCCTTTGTTTTAGTCAGATCACTTTCTTCCTCAGCAAGTTTCTTCTCCATCATGGCCAATTTCTTCTCCAACTTCACCAGTTTCTCCCTCTTGCGCTTGAGTTTATCTTCTTGCAAGGTAAGACCTCCGACATGGGAGGTAAAGACTTTCCTTTTCCTTTTCTTGCCCATCCCACCTTCTGCCTCTTCCCTGGCCAACAGTTTCTCCTCTTCCTCTTCTGACTCTTCTAAGGCCAGCTCCACTCCCTCTCCGCCTTCTATCACTTCCTTCCCTTCACCCTTTTTCACTTCCCCATATTGCTTTGGCTTCATTTTCTTCGCTTTTCTTGCTTCCTTCCCTTCCCTCTCTTCTCCCACTTCCTTCCCTTCCCTCCGTCTTCTCACTTCCTTCCTTTTCCTCGCTTCTCCTGCTTCCTTCCCTTCCCTCTCTTCTCCCTCTTCTCCCTCTTCCCTCACTTCTTCAGCTTCCTTCCCTTCTTCCACTTCCCTCTCTTTTCCTGCTTTCTCTAATTCCCTCTTTGCCTTCGCTTTCCTAGCTTCCGTCTCCTCTCCCTCTTCCCTGTCTTCCTCATCAGTTGCCTCCATTTCCTCTACCTCTTCCAAGGGCCCAGGCGGTGACACTGGGCCGATGACTTGGAAGGACTCCCAGCTAGGGCACTGTGATTCCAGCACCTGCTGGGCCAAGGCAATTACCTCTTCGCCCAGATTCTTAGCCAAGGTCGCTTCTGAGGTTGAAATTCGCAGGTTCATAAGGCGGCAGATGCTATCCCTCCAGGCGTCATCGTCCTCGTACATCTCCTCAGGCTCCCCCATGATAGCTTCTTCTTCACTCCTCTCTTTGGCCTGCTCTGACACTCCTTCCCTCATTCTAGATTCTTTCTCTTCCTCTCCTTCCTCCCCCGGCCTCACCTTTGTACCTTTAAACTTCTTTTTAGGCCCCCCGAATAGCTTCCCCTTGGCTCCCTTCTTTTGCTTCTTCATATGTACTTGCCTCACAACCTTCAGTCTCATGTCTCCATAGTCATGGGAGGTTCCTCGGGATGGAACTTCAAGTGGTGTCAACTTCTGGATTTCCTCCTGGCCTTCTTTTAGTGTTTCATCAAGAGAAAAGGGAACAGCTTCCAAGTCTTTTGGGAAACTCTCGTCAGAGCCTTCAGCTGGAGGGAAATCTACCTTAGCAGTTAAGCTTGGTCTTTCTTCTTCCTGCACTTCATGTATGGTCTGGAGGGCCTCTGCAAACTTGCGAATGGGTTTCACTGAAGGAAACACACACACACACACACACACACACACAAACAGGATGTGAGGAAGGAAAGGAAAGCCTAGAACCTGTTCCAGAGTCTAAGTAGGCTGGGCCAAACTGCTAAAAGGACAGAGAGGGTCAAAGACACAGCCCATCGCCAGTGTTTCTTCCAAGCCCAAAGCCAGGGAAACGGCTATCTGGGAGGCATCTTCCCTTATTCCTTCATTCAGCACTTATCGATAAGCCCCCACTGCACTGGAAAGTATGGAAGCAAAATATTGGAACCCATGTCATCCTTGACTCTTCCCTTTCCGTTATACTCCACAGTCTATCATTTGTCCAGGCTAATCAATTCTGTCAGCCAAATGGCCCAGTGGATAGAATGTTGGATCTGGAGTTTAGAAGATCTGAATTCAGATCCAACCTCAGATACTTACTAGCTGTGTGACCCTGGGCAAGTCACTTAATCCTATTTGCCTCAGTTTCTTCATCTGTCAAATGAGCTGGAACAGGAAATGGAAAACCACTCAAGGATCTTTGCCAAGAAAACCTCAAGAGGGGGTTATGAAGAGTTGGATGAGACTGAAAAATGTTGGAAGAGAAATGACATGACAGAATCCATTCTCCTGCCTCTTTATCTCTCCTGTGGTCACTCCCTGGTGAATGCCTCCTCTAGCTAGGCTTCACCTTCTCCTTACCAGCCTCTAGACCAGAGGCCATGTCCTGGTGAACTGAACTCTTTCTGTTCTGGGACTCTTACCCTGGGAGTGCCCTTCTCCTGAGTGTCACCCGTGGCAATTTCCCAGGCTCAATATTTATCCTCGATCCTCCAGCCTTTGACCTTTCATACAGGCCATCCTCCATGTCTGGATTGCAGACCTTCTCGAAGCTGTAGAGGCTCATCTCCCAAACTCTCTCAGCTGCAAGTGCTTCCTATCCCACCCTTCCAACACTCTCCCAGTTGCCTGATATTGACTTCTCTATATTCTTTCTGTTGGGAGGACTATTTCTTTGGATAAGCTAAATCTAGCCCAGTGTCTTGTGCGTGGTGGGGGCTTAATAAATATTCGTGGAGTTGAATTAAATGGAATGGAAATGGAAAAGCAAATGAGATGTCAAGAGTCCATCCATTTGCTGTCAAAGACATGACTGTTTAGGACATCACTAATGGCTGTGCCAAGACACTGGACCGCTGGAGATGGAGGGCAAAAGGAAAAGGCTAATGTTTTGTTTCTCTTTTTCGTCTCTTCCCTTCTGTCTTAGAATAATTACTAAGTATTGCTTCCAAAGCAGAAGAGAGGAAAGGATTAGGCAATGGGGGTGAAGTGACTTACCTAGGGGTCACACAGCTAAGAAAATATAACCACCATTTCCAAGCACTTCCTGCAGCACTCCCAAAGCCCAGGCCTTGGTTTAGCCAACAAGATGAATCCTGAATCTTTCCACAAGTGGTTACACTAGAATTATTCTTGACCAACGACCCATTGGATGAATTCAAAAGGAGAGACATCCCAAAGCCTTTGTTGGGTTGCTGGTATCTCTGGCTCCTGGGCAGTTGAGCTTCCGTGGGTGTTGCTGCTATAAAATCCCAGTGCTAGGGGACTGCATCAAATCTCTTGTGTTTGGAGAATTTTTGTCACTTTTATTTTGTTTGTTCAGCCTTTTTTTTTAACCCTTACCTTCCTTCTTAGAATCCATACCAAGTATCAGTTCCAAGCAGAAAGAAGAGCAGGAAGGGCTAGGCAATGGTGGTTAAGTTTCTTGCCTGGGATCACGGAGCCAGGAAGTGTCTGAGAACCAGATTTGAACCTAGGACCTCTTGTCTCTAGGCCTGGCTGAGACACGTAGTTTTGTGGCTCTTGGCTGTATTCTAATGGACGTGGTTGTCAGGTAACTGAATTTCTGGTACTACGTAAGAAAAAATGTCTTCCATGGAGTCAAGCGAAATTGGTCACTACTGAACAAATGAGCATCAACAACATCCCCCTTTATTCTGTTAGTTTTCTGTTGGGATTTCTTATGATTAAAACTAGACCATTCAGGGGCAGCTAGGTGGCTCAGTGACTAGAGAGCTAGGAGATAGGGTTCAAGTCTGACTTCAGATGCTTCCGACCTGTGTGATCCTGGGTAAGCCATTTACTCCCAATTGCCTAACCTTTACTTCTCTTCTGCCTTGGAATGGATATTGAGTATCCATTCCAAGATGGAAGATAATGGTGAAAAACCAAAACCAGACCATACGGATTTGTGCACTGGAAGCTGAGCTACCATGTTTTCTCTCTGAATTGGACACCAGATTCTTCAGTGAGGTTGCTGGATAGCAGAGTATCCCAGAGTTCAAAACTCTTTTTGCATTCTGAGTTCTCTCTCTCTCTCTCTCTTTCTCTCTCTCTCTGTCTCTCTGTCTCTGTCTCTCTCTCTTTCTCTGTCTGTCTGTCTGTCTGTCTGTCTCTCTCATTGGGTTCTAGACCCTAAAGGCATTCGTTAGATGGTAATCCACTCAACTAATCATTTCCAGTTTCCACCATATTGTGTTGTGAACCCACTGAATCTATTTTCCCTAGATGTACATGTCTCTTCTGCAATTCTTCTCCAGGCTGCCCTCTCCACTTCCTCTACCTTGCTCCCTGGTCACTTTTGTCACCCCCTTCCCTTTTCGATTTCCTTTTGTGTGGTCATCTATTAGAACGGAAGCTCCCTGAGGTCAGGGATTTTCTTTCTGCCTATATTCACAGAATTTAGCACAGTGCTTGGCACAATGGAAGAGCCAGGTGATTGGCTGCCTAACAGATTCTTTTTATCTAAGAAAGTCAGCCCAGCCAGAATAGATGGCTTGGAGTTGGGAGACAGCCCAAATCTGCCCACCGATGGTTACCGTGCGATCCTGGGCCAATGGGTGCATCAGGTCCTCAGGTCTGTCTGCAGCAGGAGTAGAAATGTACCACTAGTCATCCTTCGCCACTGAACTGGGATGTGCCTTGTAGTGTGACGGCCACTGCGGGCCCCTTTCCTACTCTCTTCCTGCTCTGAATCTTCATCTTAGCACTTCTTTCTTCTTGCTCTCCTCCCTGTTTGCCTGGTAGAATTGCCCAATTTTGTGGCAGGCGGAATGGGCAGGAGACAGTGGTTGAGATGTTGGCATACTTACCTTGCCCCTCTGGGCTTGACCTTAGCTCTGTGTGTTAGGAGCTGCCACTCTTGGTGGTTATTCATCCACTGGGCATTTCTGTCCCTGAGAGTGTGGGTTTTCTTACCGGCTCCTTCCTTGGGGTATCTCTCTTGTGACCATCCACTCATTTTCCTGCATTGTCATTAGAGGGGTTCCTAGCTTAGTGAGCATACCCTGGGACTGTTCTTCCCCCTGCCTTCATCTTCTTTTATTTTCAACATACAGTCCTTTCGGTCAGATTTGCAGATTGTCGAGCAGATCGTTACAGTACGCTTGTTATCAAGATAAATGACCCACGTTCACAAGAATTCTACAGTAGGAGAAGTCAGGTTGGGGGGTCCTACTTTCTCCATTTTCTGATCTCTAAAATAAAGGGCTTGGACATGATGGCCTCTACCCTGGCAGAAATAATGAAGTGAAAGGGAAAAGTAGGCTTAGAGAGAAAGATAAGAAGTTTAGTTTAAGGGTCTAGTTGGAAAAGACTTTTCTGGAAATCCATTCTAAACCCCTCATTTGACAGAAGAGAAAACTGAGCTCAAAAAAAAAGAGAGAGAGAAATGATTTGGCTGAAATCAAAAGGATGTGGGAGAAGGGAATGAGCATCTATACAGTACCTACTGTGTGCCAGACACTGAACTAAACACTTTCCAAAGACTAGCTCATTTAATCTTCACAACAACCCTGGGAGGGAGGTGCCAAGGACTTTATCCACTGGTTCCCCCTGGCTACTTGGCAAAGCTGGGATTCAAACTTGAGTTATAAGATCCTGGATCTACAGCCAGAAGGGCTCTTAGAGGACATCTTTCCAGTCCTTCCTTCCTCCCATTTTATAGATGAGGAGTGTTGAGGTTCAAATAATTGACTTATCTAAAGACACAGAGGTGGTGAGTGGCATAGCTGAGATTCGAGTCCCAGTCTCTGGCTCCAAACCTAGCTCTTTCCATGGCCCCACATTGCTTACAAGGCCCTCCAAGGTCCCTGCTAGCTCTCATCTGTGGTCAAATGACAACCTCCCGTTCTACAGATGAGGAAACTGAGGGGATTTGTCCAAAGTCAGAAACAGAATAAGAGGCAGGGCTGGAATTTGAACCCACTTCCTGTAGCTTCCCATAGAGACCTGTCTCTGAGTTGGAGGTGCTGGCAGGACATCCAGGCCAAAGTGACCTCTAGGTTGATGGGAATGGAGCAGGGAATTCAGGGGAAAGGCTAGACCTGAAGACATAGACTTGGGAGTCTTTCCTTGTCCACATGAAAGTGGAGTCTACAGAGGGAAAAAATGAGTCTCTGGAGAAGAGAATGACCAACTACTCCAGCATCCCTGCCAAGAAACCCCATCAGGGTCATGGCAACACAACTGCACACTGGGCCTTGGGGGACCCTGAGAAAAGGGTGAAGTACCAGGCAGGGAGAGGCGGGGAGCAGGGGAGGCAAGAGAACAGGAGGGCCTCTGAGGCTGAGGGAATTCAGGATTTGTTAATAATAATAACTAGAATCATAATAGGAGCTAACATGTGTAGAGTATGTGCTCTTGTTTAATCCTCACAATACCCTTGTGAGGTAGGTGTCCATTTTACTGATGAGAAAACTGATTTCACAGTAGGAGAAGGTGGTGAGCAGAGTCTAAAGCTTTTGTTGTAGGGATGATCCTTTCTTGAATTCCCCCCCTCTTTCTTTCTTTCTTTCTTTCTTTCTTTCTTTCTTTCTTTCTTTCTTTCTTTCTTTCTTTCTTTCTTTCTTTCTTTCTTTCTTTCTCTCTCTNTTCTTTCTTTCTTTCTTTCTTTCTTTCTTTCTTTCTTTCTTTCTTTCTTCTCCCTCCCTTTCTTAAAAGTTCAATTTGAAATACCAAACTTAATCCCCTAGTAGCAGCAGTGTTTTTCCTGCCCCAGCATTGCACAACTTGTGGTATGGCCCTGTGCCACCCATTACCCATGAAGCGAGGTTTGACGTCGCTAGGGAACATCATGTACAATACCCACGTTTTATCAAAACCAAATAGCAGAACAATGCATACAGGACCTCGCACAAATCAGACTCATAAGATTTCACCATGATAAAGACAATAGAGAAGAAATATATAGTCTGTCTTCATTAGAAAATAAATAGACCCAATCCCTCCCTCCCTCTTTGAGTCCCCCTGCTCCCCCTTTACCTGCTTACCGCACCCCACCCTCTTGTCATCAAGTGCTTCCTTTGGTCTCCAACTGTTCAGGTTTCACCAGTCTGGTGACCCAGTCGTACCTGGTTACGCCACAGTGGGGTGAGGTTTGAGAAGGGGGGAGAAGGGAAAGGGAAGAACTCCCATTGAAAGCCCCACTGAAGGCCAGTCCTTAGGATCTACTCTCTACTCCCTACTCCCAAACCTTGAGGGGAGTGTGGAATAGTTCAGAGCTAAGCTGGCTCTCTTTAGGGGAGGTGAGGTCAGTAACATCATGAGCACCAATGCAAGAGTTTTGTGGCATTTAAGTGGAAGCACTGATGGAATGGAGAGGATTTGGGGGTTTCTTTTCAGAAGAACTAGGTTGGAATGTCCTTTACTGTGGATATCTTATTATTATCATTAGTGTTTAAATCATTTTTTTAGAGCTGGAAGGGATTTGGAGACCATGTAGTCCAACCTCATTTGGACAGAGAAGGAAAATGAGACAGCACAAAAGAAAAGTGCTTCCCTAAGATCATGCCAGTAAGAAGTTGGGGTGCAGGGCAGGGTAGTCTCTATCCCATGTTCTCTGCTTCCAAAGCCAAAACTCTTTCCACTTTATCACTCTGTGTCCTTGAGCAAGTCATTTCCTTCTTCTATGCTTCTTTCATCTGTCAAATGAGGAGGTTGGATGAGATGGTCTCTGAAGTCCCTGCCATCTCAGACACTCTGCAGTTTATTTAAATAAAGACCCTGCTCCAGTATAAGAGGCACCAGGCACAAATCAGAGGTCTTGGTTTTTCTCTTTAACTAGAAGCCTTCAAGGAGGTAGAAAAAGATGGGGAAGCAGTAACCAACAAGAGTTTCCCTTGAAGGCAAGTCAAGGCATCCTGACTTACTGAGTGATGATTACTACGTACTTCCTATACCTCCCTGCAACCTCCTCACTTCCTAAGAGAAGTAGGGTTGAGAAGGACTTTTAGACCCATCCATTGACTTCAGATAGTGGGAAACAACCCAATCCCCAATGTGGGGCAATGGCAAAGTAGTTGATTATTTGAAGCTCAAGTGAGCCAGCTGAAAAAGGGAAGCCCTAGCCCCCTCAATGGAGTCTATAGGAGCTGGGCCTTTGAGTTGAGATTAAAAGCCACTTCTAAATATGTGACATTTAGAAGAGCGACTATTCTGAAGGACCCAGACCTTATGACTAGGATCAAAGGATTTAGACCCAGAAGGTACCTCCAGATTCATTGAATCATAGACATGGTGGTTATCTAGTCTAACCCCCTCATTTGACAGATGAAGAAACTGAGGTCCACAAAGGTGAGAGATCAGAATCATAAGGTCATAGATCAAGAACTAGAATGGACTTCTAAAGTCATCTGATCCAAACCCCTCATGATGTAGGTGAGGAAACAGATTCTGAGAAGTTCAATGGCTTGCCCATAAGTAATGACAACAGATCTAAAATTTAAACTCTTCTTATTTTAATTCCAAATTCGGTGCTCTTTCTTCTAAAATGTTACCATCAAAATTAGCTCTCATTAGATCAAAGACCCCTAATGGAATTGCTTGCTCTCCCCCATCCTTCCTTATATATGGTTGAACCATTTTTTCCATTTTTGTTTTTTTTTAATGTTGTTACATTAAATGTCCCAAGTATCTCTCTCCCTCTCTCCCCTCTCATACTAGAAAAGATACCATTTAACAGAAATGTATATATAACATATATAATGTAACATATATTAAAAATAATATAACATAACATAATATAACATATATTAAAAATAATATAACATAATAT
>NW_025346841.1:1393-3445 GCF_016433145.1 Gracilinanus agilis | reverse complement strand
TCCCCCTCTTTCTTTTCTCTCTCCTCATTCTCTCTCTCCCTCTCCCCTTCTTTCTCTCCCTCTCTCTCTCCTCACCTCTTTTTCTTTCTCTCTCCCCTCTTCTCTCTCCCCATCTCCTTTCCCTTCCCTATCCTTTCCCTTTTTCTCCCTCTCCCTTTCTCTGTCTCTCCCCTTCCCTCCCTCTCTGTTTTTTGTCTTTGTCTCTGTTTCTGTCTCTTTCTTCCCTCTGTCCCTTGCTATCTTCCTCCTCCCTTATGTCTATCTCTCTTACTATTCAACCCATTTTCCTTTGCTGATTTTGTTATGCTTCTTTAGTTCTCATCAGCAAACATTTGAGATGGGGAGAGAGGTTAGAACTGTGATTTCCTTGGCATGGGAAACTACCTCTACCAACTAACTGGCTTTGGACCTGGATTCTAGTCTCACCTCTAATGTTTACTACCTGTGAGACACTGGCAAACCACTTAACTTGCTTGCCATATTCCAAAAATTAGAGCTTTGGACTAGATCAGTGTTGGGGCCAGCACCTGCATCAGGTTAAAAATGTATTTGTAATATTTAACAAAACAAATTAAAACATAGTATAACCAAGATAATGTTTATCGTAGTTTTCTAGGGATCTATTTCTATTTGAATTTGATATCACTGGGATTTTTGTTGTTCAGTCATGTCCGACTCTTCCTGACCCTGCTGGGATTTTGTCTTGGCAGGAGTAATTTGCCATTTTCTTCTCTAGCTTATTTTACAGACTAGAAAACTGAGGCAAACAGGGTTAAGTGACTTGGCCAGGGTCACATAGTTACTAAGTATCTGAGACCAGATTTGAACTCAAGAGAATGAGTCTTCCAGACTTTAGATCTAATGCTCTGTGCACTATGGCTCCATCTAACCGCTCACCACTGGAATAGATGACTTCTGTGGTCCCTTCCAGTCCAAGAGTCTATGATCCTCTGACTTTAGCTCTGTTTAACTGGTCGTTTCACTGATCGAAACAACTGTATCAAGAGATATTGAACTTCAGTGGACAAACTCTTGAGCCTAGAGTCCGGAAGACCTGATTTAAGATCCTGTCTTAAACTTCCTAACTGTGTGCCCCTAGACAAGTCACTTAACCTATCTGCTTAGATTCCTCATCTGCAAAATGGGAATAATAATAGCACCTGCCTCCCCTAACATGAAAAGAGCTCTACCAACCTTAAATTGCTGTGCAAGTACTAAGTATCGTCCTAATTCTTATTTAGAGTTAATAACCAGACCTTGCCTGCCTTCTATCCTTCTGTATTCCAGATGCCCTTGCTGTTGTCATAGAGGTGGCCAACCATGCCAATGACATCATGAAGCAGGGAGTAAGTATCCTGGGTGTGGGAAGGAGGGCTCGCATTCAGCAGGGACTGGGGCCCTCATCTCTTTCTCTCTTTCTTCCTTTAGGACAACTTTCAGAAGCTCATGCAGATTCAGTACAGCCTGAGTGGACACCATGAGATAGTACAGCCAGGAAGGGTGAGTTTCCTCAGAGTGCTTGCCAGGAACTGGAGGGAATCAGACGCTGTGTGCTCAAGGGCCATCATTCTTTTTATAGGATACCCCTTTCTTGTCCAGCTTTTCGGTGCTATGATACCTAAATTCAGCCTGAGATGGATTATTTCATCCCTTCTTTAAGCATATCAGCAAGGGAGCAGCTAGGAGAGAGAGCTGTGGAGCTATGGAGGAGAGCCCCAGGGCTGGAGCTGACAAGAATTGGGTTCAAATCTTAATTTAAAAAAAAAAATCCCATGCCCCAAACTTTTATTGTTACTTTTTTTTTTTTTTTTTACTTCTTACCTTCTGTCTTAGAATGAGAAGGACCAGGGTCCAAATCTAGCCTTATATGCTTCCGAGGTGTGTGACCCTGGGCAAGTCACTTAACCCTAGTTGCTTAGCACTTGCTGCTCTTCTGTCTTAGAATTGGTACTAAGAAAGGCAGAAAAAGTTTTAAAAAACACCACGTCAACAAATCAGGGATTCATAATTTTGTCATTGCTGGTATTCCCTCCACCAAACCTCCCCCGCCCA
>NW_025346841.1:0-1314 GCF_016433145.1 Gracilinanus agilis | reverse complement strand
TGGGCTTTGAAAGTCACCGTGCCAATATCCTGCGACCCACTCGGTATGGTGTTTCCCAACCAACACCAGGGACAGACCACATGAAGCCCATCACACGCTCTTGTGGTCTGGAATGGCAAACGTCATTGCTAGGCTGGTCCATGGCGGACAGTTGGACAGTCCTCCTGGGCCTGTATTGAGAGCCTTTCCTGTGTGGTAGAACCTACTAAAGATAATGATCCCTTTGTGGTGGCAGAACCTTTGAGATTTGGGGATTGGAAGAGACCCTTTGGGGGAACACAAATACCAAAGTGCTATTGCTAACTGATGTACTCTGGAGGGAACAAAGAGGGCCCAAAAGAGAATTCTAGTCCATTCTAAAATGAAATTAGCCATCTTTTAGCTAGAACCTATGGCCTTGATTACTTGGAGAGCCAGCCACAGGACTAACAATGCACTTACCCCTCTGAACTAACTGGATTTTTGAACCTCAATCAACCTCTCTAATATAGGCTGCTACCTTTCCCTTCCATACCTAAAGAACCCATATTCTAAAAGAAATGCCTGAGGCAACTAGCTGACTCTGTGGATTGAGAGCCAGGCCTGGACAACAGAGTTCCTGGCTTCAAATTTGGCTTCAGACATTTCTTAGCTGTGTGACCCTGGGCAAGTCACTCGATCCCATTGACCCCCCCCCCCCCCCCATTTTCTCCCCATCGTCCTTACCACTCTTCTGCTTTAGAACTAACACACAGTAGTGATTGTAAGACAGAAGGTAAGTGTTTAAAAAGAAGTAAGATTCTCAGCCTCAGGAGTTGACAGTTGTTCTATATTCCTCTTTTCCTCTTTGAATGAATGGACTAGGTCTTTCTGAAAGAAGGAACTCTGATGAAATTGTCCCGGAAAGTCATGCAACCAAGGATGTTTTTTCTGGTAAGATGCCATGTGCGTTTCTGATATAATTGTTTTGTTTCAGGGATTTTTATTTTGCAGGGATAGAGTCTCAGAAAAGCATGACCCGGTGGGCTACTTTCTGTTTCAAATGGAAAGTTTGGAAAAATAATCTTGCTCTCTCATTCATTGGCATTTCAAATGTGACAAAATGAAGTCTCAAATGCAGTGGGAGTCTAGAATTACAGATGTAAAATCATTCCTATTTGAAACCCAAATTGACCTCATTTTGAAACTGAAAGAATGAGGTGTTTTTATTTTAATTCTGTATTTAAAGATCACATAAAATGAACATTTTCATAGTAGAAACAAAGAAGAGAGAGTTGATTGTCTGTGAAGCTATGAATCTCTATCATATTACATAGATAATAATATATAATATAT
>NW_025346840.1:0-3408 GCF_016433145.1 Gracilinanus agilis | reverse complement strand
ATTCTTCATCATGGGAATCAGAGTTAATTTCCATAAGTTTGAGAGATTAAGCAAAAGCATTTACTTTGAGCTCTTTCATAAAAAAGTAGAACTACGATGTCTATCAAAATAAGTATTATCCTGAAAATATCTTGTGACTTTGGAGTAATCTTATCCCTAATGCTAGTTTGAAAAAGAATAAGCATGATAATTAGGGGTTGTGAAAGTTTTTATCCTTGAAAAAATTAGAAAGAATCTTTGGTTAGGTGTACCTATCAATAAATTAATATAGTTTAATTCTCTATAAGTTCACCAGTACTGCCTAGAATACTCTGATATTCTGTTAGATTTTACATATATATATATATGTATATATGTGTGTGTATCTGTGTGTGTGTATATATACATATATATATATATGGAGAGAGAGAGAGAGAGAGAGAGAGAGAGAGAAATCCTTAAGGTTTGCAAAGCAATATATATATATAAAATCTCATTTGGTCCTCAAAATAGTCCTGTGATGTGAGTGCTATTATTATCCTCACTTTTACAGATGAAGAATTAAGGCTAAAAGAGGTTAGTGACTTTTCCAAGGTCACACAACTAGCAAGTATCTAAGGCAAAATTCAAACTGAGGTATTCTGGACTCCAAGTCCAACATTCTATCCCCTGTACTATCTGACTGCTTACTAACTCTTTTACTTCTTAGATGTAAAATGTTGAAAAAATAACTCCAGCCATCTGAGCCTCAGTTCTCTTCCCTTCTCAGTAGAATGAAGAGCTCAGATGAAATCAAGAATTCTAAATTAGAGTCTATGGTTAGATCTCAGGGGACCTGGAAACCTGTATGAGCCCATTTTTGTTTTCACAAATCTCTAACTGAAATTTAACATTTCCTTTAATTATGAATACAGGCAACTCTTCTGAGAAAGGATTTATAGGTGTCCCCAGACTGCCAAATGGGTCTATGGTTTAGAGGCCCTGGACAGGATGATTTCTAAGCAGGAGTGTGCTGGAGCTGACTCAAACTAGCTCCCAACTATCAAACTTTTATTAAACATTTATGCCCCCAAAGTTGACAAACGCTACAAATCAGTTGTTTTGTTGATTGTCAAGATTTAAGAGAGTTGAAGGATGTTAATAATGCAGTTTAAACTTTAAAAGTGTATCTTGTGTACAATTTTTTTTAAAAATTGACAGCGAGTTGTTAAACATTTTCTAGCTCAGCACTATCTTTAAGGTCCCTTCTAGTTCTCAGACTTATGATTTCCTTTCTCCATCCCACCAAACCTGGCTCCTTATGGTAACTAGATGGACAAGAATGAATTTAGAATTTTACTGTAATGGCTACCTCTCGGCTGCCTCTTCTAGTTGTCATGACATGTCTTTCTACTTTATTCCTCCATTTTCTTACCTGATACCCTACTTTCTAGACTGAAAATGATTTCTAGAGAGAGAAGGTAGGAGGACCAAGGAGACTTCCAACACCACAGTTCTAAAAGTTTTCACATTCTAAGTGGAATCACAGATTTAGAGCAAGAAGTTCATGAGAGGCCATCCCTTCATTTTACCCATGAGGAAACTGAGGCTCCAGAAAGTGATAAGACTTTTCCAAAGTCATATATACATTAAGAAGTATATCTGGGATTTGAACCCAAGTCCCATGATTCAAAGCCTTGTACTCTTTCTTCTACACCATAGTGTTGGATTGAAATTAATATCTTCCAAATTATTGTTTTCTATAAAGTTTATTAATAATCACAGAAAGGATAGATAAGCATAGATTTAAAGTCCCTTTCTTACTCTAATTCTGACCACGTGTAGCTCATCCTACAGGATTCTCTGTGCATCTCACCTGCCTGCTCAGGGAAGTAGAGAGTGCAAAAAGACCCAGGTGGGCTCCACCCACACCCCTTTTATCTACGTTCATGGACACAGTTCTGGCATGTAAGAAATGGGATGAACGGGTCTGCAATCCAGGAGGGGGAGGGGGATGAAATTCCCTCTACACAATAGCTAACATCTATTCTACAAAGGCCAAGAATTGTCATTATTTAGAAAAAACAGGGAGAGTACTAGAAATTCTAAATGGCTTACTGGATAGAGAGTCAGGCCTGGAGACAGGAGGTCCTGGGTTCAAATTTTACCTCAGCCACTTCTTAGTTATATGACCCTGGGCAAATCACTTAACTCTGATTGCCTGGCCCATACTGTTCTTCTGTCTTGGAATTGATGATACTCAGTACCAATTCCAAAATAGAAAATAAAAGTTCTAAAAAAAAAAGAAAGAAAGAAATACAGCAGAGATTCCACATCCGAGGAAGCATCATGGAATGATAGAATGTTCTAGTGGGAGTAATCATTCTCCTTTATAAAATGCTTTAAGTTTCATAAAGTCATTGATATATATGATAACAATTGATCCCTTTAGCAGCCCTGTGCTACTATTATGCTGGCAGTACAGAAGAAGAAGTTGAGATTGAAAGCAATTGAATAACTTGCCCAGGGAAGTCCCAGGAAGCCATGCTAGGTTTGGGTTCAAGCCTACTAGTGCTATTAACTGTTTAGTTTTAGAGAAATCACTTCATTTTTCAAGTTCTCAGGTTCTAAGTTTATAAGAAGATAAGAGTCAGATTAGATGATCTCAAAGAATTCTATATCTCATTTCTGTTAAGATAGCCACAATACCACGACTGCCCTTCAATGGCGAGTTAGCTAATGGCTTTCTGCCTTTCCTAGAGGGTGGAGCCTAATAGCCTGAAAGGAATTTGATCTGTAGGCTAGTGGTAGCTTTGATTTTCTGGGATCTCGGCACACAGACAGTTCCCCATTAGGTTTTGGATCAAGCACCTTCATACATCATTCATGCTCACTCCTGACTTTCTAAAAGATTTCTTTCCCAGAGAAGAGCCAATTCAAGTGTTTTCATGGTGGATGGTCAAGGAACAGATAAGGTGAGAGAAGAAATTCCCATTAAATGGTAGAGGGTGCCCCCACACACACAACCACCAGGGTATTTGGGCTGGGCCATCGTAGTTCTCCATCTTGTATTGAATTTAAGGAAGCCCTGACCTGACTTTACACCATGCAGACACCACAGGGGGCTTCATCAAGAGCCATCCTTGCCAAAGGCCCCACTGAGTCTAGGCATGTCCTGAAGGAACTTTTATTTCTCTAGTTCAAAATGTAATAGAGCCAGCAGGAGATTTAATAGTTTTTGTCAGAGGCCAAGTGTCTCATCCCAGAGCCCCCCGGTGACTTGGCACCAGAGAGGTAAGTCCTATAGCAGGTCATCCCAGGCAGGAGCCTAGGAATGACTTCAGCTTTCCCGGATAATGACCATTCCTCAAACTTTCAAAGAAGAAAGAGTTCAATGGAGAATTTCACTGCTCTTTGGAGAGTTCTTTTTTAACCCATTGTTGGTGTAAA
>NW_025346839.1:0-4625 GCF_016433145.1 Gracilinanus agilis | reverse complement strand
CAGCAATGCAATGACCCAGGACAATTCTGAGGGATTTATGGTAAAGATGCTACCCACATTCAGAGGAGGGACTGCGGGAGAGGAAACATATAGGAAAAACAACTGCATGAACGCATGGGTCGGGGTGGACATGATTGAGGGTGTAGACTCGAAACTACCACACCAATGCAACTACCAACAATTTGGAAATTGGTCTTGATCAAGGACACATGACAAAACTAGTGGAAATGCGCATGGGTAGGGGGGGTTGAAGGGGAAGGGAGGAGCATGAATCATGTAACCATGTTAAAAATGAATATTAATAAATGTAAAAAAAAAAGAGTTAGAGAAAATTACAAAATGTAAAATAAATTATTTTGATTATATAAAACTAAAAAGCTCTTGTACAAACAAAAACAATGTAGCCAAAATCAGAAGGGAAACAACAAATTGGGAAAAAATCTTTATAACAAAAAACTCTGACAGGGGTCTAATTATTCAAATATACAAGGAGTTAAATCAATTGTATAAAAAAATCAAGCCATTTCCCAATTGATAAATGGGCAAGAGACATAAATAGGCGATTTTCAGATGAAGAAATCAAAAATATCAATAAGCACATGAGAAAGTGTTCTAAATCTCTAATAATTACAGAAATGCAAATCAAAACAACTCTCAGGTATCACTTCACACCTAGCAGATTGGCTAAAATGAAAGAAGGGGAGAGTAATGAATGCTGGAGGGGATGTGGCAAAATTGGGACATTAATGCATTGCTGGTGGAGTTGTGAACTGATCCAACCATTCTGGCTGGCAATTTGGAACTATGCTCAAAGGGCTATAAAAGACTTCCTGCCCTTTGATCCAGCCATACCATTGTTGGGTTTGTACCCCAAAGAGATCATAAATAAACAGACTTGTACAAAAATATTTATATCTGAGCTTTTCGTGGTGGCAAAAAATTGGAAAAGCAGGGTATGTCCTTCAATTGGGGAATGTCTGAACAAATTGTGGTATATGCTGGTGATGGAATACTATTTTGCTAAAAGGAATAATAAACTAGAGGAGTTCCAGGTGAACTGGAAAGACCTCTAGGAATTGATGCAGAGCGAAAGGAGCAGAGCCAGAAGAACATTGTACACAGAGACCAATATACTGTGGTAAAATAGAATGTAATGGACTTCTGTACTAGCAGCAATGCAATAAACCAGGACAATTCTGAGGGACTTACGAGTAAGAATGCTATCCACATCCAGAGGAAGAACTGTGGGAGTAGAAACACAGAAGAAAAATAACTGGGACTTCTGGTTAAGATGGCGGCATTGTAAGGAGCAGCTGCTCGATCTCTCCTAACAGAAGCATACAGGACTCCTCAAGGGGACATAAAAACAAATCCAGACAAACAAAGGAACCCCACAACAGAGCGCAACTTTGAAGGTGCGCAGAATCGGGGCATTTCCACGCTATAAAGGGGTGAAACAGCTCTCACTAAAACGCGAGAGGAAGAAGCCCCTCCCCCACCCACCCCCCACCACACACCTCGCACAACGCCAAGGCCAATGCACAAGAGTGAAAACAGGATTGGGGCAACCAGTAAATCACTAGCAGCCCCAGGGCTTGTACCTGTGTGCTACAAGACGAGGGACCCCAAGTGGCTGGGGGGCATGCACGGACTTTCCCTGAGCGTCCACGTGGGTGAAGGCACAGCCTCAGGCCGAGACAAAGATCTCTAACACATGGACTTTCCCGAGCACCTGAAGGCATCACCTCAGGTGCGAATAAAGATCTCCAGCCCACCCACTTTCCCTAGGTTCTGCATGGATGAAGGCAGTGCCCTAAGAGTGTCTGCACCAGCAAAGGCAGTGCCCTAGGCTTGAATAAAGATCTCCAGCCCAGGCTTGGACCTCCAGTGAGGACCCGGTGGGGACCAGAGCGCGACTGTGGAAGCAGCCCCAAAGACTGCTGAAGGAGCCTTGGGCAGAGGGGCAGACTGGGGTCTACCAGGAGGCCTGACCCTGAGGACAAGGAGACCAGAGCCCCTGGGAGCTTAGAAAACGCAGGCAGACCCTGAGTGTGAAGACAAAGTGGAAAGGGGGCGGGGCTAATGATGGCAAGCCAAGAACTCCAGAGGAAGAAAAAGATTATCAAGAAAAACTCTGGAACACTCAACAACTTTTACACAGTGAAAATCCAGACAACAGAGGAGGACAAACAAGTATCCAAACCTTCCCAAAACAAGGAAAACTGGTCACAAGCTATGGAAGAGTTCAAAACTGAGATTTTGAAGAAGATGGAAGAGATCTGGCAAGAAAATAACAGTTTAAAAGGCAGAATCTCACATTTGGAAAATGAGGCTCAGAAATCAAATGAACTGATAAGCAAATTGAACACCAGAAAGCAAATTGAACACCAGAAATGACCAGATTGAAAAGGAAAACCAGTCACTAAAGGCTAGAATTGAACAATTAGAATCCAATGATCTCTCAAGACAGCAAGAACAAATAAAACAAAGTCAAAAGACTGATAAAATAGAAGGACACATGAAATATCTCAATGAGAGAGTGACAGACCAAGAAAACCGGTCTAGAAGAGACAATTTGGGAATCATTGCTCTGCCAGAAAAGGCAGAAATTAATAGAAACTTGGACTCCATACTTAAAGAAATTATTCAGCAAAATTGCCCTGAAGTTCTACAAGAGGGCAATATAGACAATGAAAAGATCCATAGATCACCCTCTACACTGTACATAGAAAAGTCAAAACCAAGGAATATAATAGCAAAATTTAAGAGCTTCCAAGTAAAAGAAAAAATCTTACAAGAAGCCAGAAAGAGACAATTCACATACCAAGGAGCACCAATCAGGATCACACAGGATGTGGCAGCCTCCACGCTAAAAGACCACAAGGCTTGGAATACAATATTCAGAAAGGCAAGAGAGATGGGTCTTCAGCCAGGGATCAACTACCCATCGAAACTGACTATATACTTCCAGGGGAAAGTCCAGGGGACTCTTTAAGGGCTTAAATAAGATCTAATTATCTGTATTACTAGGTGGAGAAATGCTATGTATAATTCTCTGTAGTGAACTCTATTCACTAGTATAATATTCACTATTATAGCAACCAGAAGAATAATTCATAGGGAGAGGATAGGATACTAAATGGTCTAAGATGACATAGAGGGTGGGAAAGAGGGAGGGAATAGTAGGGGACACCAAGAAAAATCTGAGTAAATAAGAAAAATAGGATATTCTATTACACACAAAGAGGGCATGGGAAGGGGAGGGGATAAATACTATCATAAGAAGGAGAGGAAGAGAGCATTAAGAGGGAATAATCAAACCTTACTCTCAGTATAATCAACCCGGAGCAGGAAGAGTAGCATTATTATCCATTCAGATAAAAAAAAACTCTATCTAACCCTACTGAGAAAGTCAGAAGGGACAAAGCAAAGGGAACAGGGGAGTGGGGGGGTCAAAAAAGGGAGGGGAGAAGAAGGGGGAGGGAATCCAATAGGCCTTTAAAAATAAAAAGAGGGGAATAACAAGGGAAGGGATAAGGGACACTGGCTCAAAGCAAACCACTGGTTCAAAAGAAAATAGTGTAAGAAGAAGGGGTGGGTCTAGGGGAGGATACAAAAATGTCAGTGAATGCACAACTGATAATTGTAACTCTGAATGTGAATGCGATGAACTTGCTCATAAAACAGAAGCAAATAGCAGAGTGGATAAGAAACCAAAATCCTACCATATGTTGTCTACAAGAAACACATATGAGGCGGGTAGACACACACAGTTAAGGTTAAGGGCTTGAGCAAAATTTTTTGGGCATCAAATGAAAAAAAGAAGGCAGGAGTGGCTATTATGATCTCTGACAAAGCCAAAGTAAAAATAGATATGATTAAAAAAGACAGGGAAGGTCATTACATCCTGATTAAAGGCAGTATAAACAATGAGGAAATAACACTGCTCAATATATATGCACCAAGTGGTATAGCATCCAAATTCATAAAGGAGAAATTGGCAGAGCTCAAGAAGGAAATAGATAGTAAAACCATACTAGTGGGANATAAATAAGAAAGAGGTAAGAGAGGTGAATGAAGTCCTAGAAAAATTAGATTTAATTGATATGTGGAGAAAAATAAATAGGGACAAAAAGGAATACACCTTCTTTTCAGCTGCACATGGTACATTCACAAAGATTAACCATGTAATAAGACATAGAACAATTGCAAACAAATGCAGAAAAGCAGATATAATAAATGTAACCTTCTCAGATCATAATGCAATAAAAATAATAATTAGTAAGGGCACAAGGACAGGCAAATCAAAAACCAATTGGAAATTAAACAATATGATTCTCCAAAACCAAATTGTCAAAGAAGAAATCATAGAAACAAACAACAATTTCATTGACAAGAATGACGATGATGAGACATCCTACCAAACTCTGTGGGATGCAGCTAAGGCAGTACTCAGGGGGAAATTTATATTCTTGAATGCATATATTAACAAATTAAGGAGGGCAGAGATTAATGAATTGGGTATGCAACTCAAAAACTTAGAAAGCGAACAAATTAAAAACTCTTAGATGAAAACTAAATTAGAAATACTAAAAATTAAGGGAGAAATTAATAAAATTGTAAGT
>NW_025346838.1:382-1208 GCF_016433145.1 Gracilinanus agilis | reverse complement strand
GTGTGCATTGTCATTCTGTATTTGTAATTAAAAGATATAGTACTCTTGGGACTTCCGGGTTAAGATGGCGGCAGAGTAAGAAGCAGCTCTTAACCTCTCCTGACCGAAACATACAAAACTCCTCAAGGGGACATAAAAACAAGTCCAGACGAACGGAGGAACCCCACAACAGGGCACAGCGTGGAAGGTACGTGGAATCGAGACATTTCCAAGCTAAAAAGGGCTCTCACTCACTCAATCGCGAGCTGAGCAACCGCCCCACCCCCACCCCCTCCACACTCACCTATAGCTCCGAACCCAGCTAAAAAGAAATAGAGCAAGTTTGGGGCACCCATCGAGTCATCAGCAGCTCCGGGACCTGTTCCTGACAGCAGCAAGACTTAGGACCCCATTAAGTCAAAAAAAGCACGCGAAATCTGAGCGCACGCGCCGGAGCAGGACGCTGGGCGCGCAGAGTGCTGGCTGAGTAGAGGCGTGGGTGGAGGCAGAACTAAGCCTAAGTGGGGAACCAGTGCAGACGGGTATACGACTGTAGAAGCAGCGCCCTGAGACTTGTAAAGAAACCTCCAGCAGAGGAACAAGCAAGAGGGCCCACCAGGGGGCTTGACCTTGGAAAAAACCAGAATTCAGACCTCAGGAGCCAATAGATTGGGAACAGACACTGAGCCCGAGGATAAAGCTGAGAAGCTGCTGGGCTAATGATGGCTACTCAGCATCAGCATCAGGAGGTTCAGAAGAGAAAGAACAATAACAAAAAGAAGAAGTCTTTAACACTCGACAGCTTTTACACAGAGAAAATCCAGACAACCGAGCAAACAGAGGAGGA
>NW_025346838.1:0-285 GCF_016433145.1 Gracilinanus agilis | reverse complement strand
TAACAATGGCTACTCAGTCTCAGGAAGTTCAGAAGAGAAAGAATAACAACAAGAAAAAGAAGTCTTTAACACTCGACAACTTTTACACAGAGAAAATCCAGACAACCGAGCAAACAGAGGAGGAGAACAAACAAGCATCCGGACCCTCCTCAAATAAGGAAAACTCCTCACAAGCTATGGAAGAGTTCAAAACTGAGATTTTGAGGAAAATGGAAGAGATCTGGCAAGAAAATAACTGTTTAAAAGGTAGAATCATGCAATTGGAAAGTGAGGCTCAGAAATTGA
>NW_025346837.1:0-1358 GCF_016433145.1 Gracilinanus agilis | reverse complement strand
TCCCTCCCCCTTCTCCCCTCCCTTTTTTGACCTTCCCACTCCCCTGCTCCCCTTGGTTTATCCCTTCTGACTTTCTCAGTAGGGTTAGATAGAGTTTTTTATCCCAATGGATAATAAAGCTACTCTTCCCTCTCCGGGTTGATTACACTAAGAGTAAGGTTTGATTATTACCTCTTAATGCTCTCTTCCTCTTCTTCTTATAATAGTATTTGTCCCCTCTCCCTCCCATGCCCTCTTTGTGTGTAATAGAATATTCTATTTTCTTATTCACTCAAGTTTCTCTTGGTGTCCCCTGTTATTTACCCCCTCTTTCCCATCCCCCACGCCATCTTAAATTATTTAGTGTTCCACCCTCACCCTGTGAATTATTCTTCTGATTACTATAATAGTGAATATTATAATAGTGAATAGAGTTCACTACAGAGAGTTATACATAACATTTCTCTACATAGGAATACAGATAATTAGATCTCACTGAGGCCCTTAAAAAGGCAAATTTAAAAATTATAAGTTTTCTTTCTTTTCCCTCTGTATCTTATTTACCTTTTCAGGTTTCTCTCGATTTTTGTTGTTTGATATCAAACTTTCCATTTAGCCCTGGTCTTTTCTGTGCAAATACCTGGAATTCTTCAATTTTGTTGAATGCCCATACTTTCCCTTGGAAATATATAGTCAATTTTGATGGGTAGTTGATCCGTGGTTGCAGGCCCAGCTCTCTTGCCTTTCTGAATATTGTATTCCAAGCCTTACGGTCTTTTAGCGTGGAGGCTGCCAGATCCTGTGTGATCCTGATTGGTGCTCCTTGATATTTGAATTGTCTCTTTCTGGCTTCTTGTAAGATTTTTTCTTTTGCTTGAAAGCTTTTGAATTTGGCAATAATATTTCTAACCGATTTCTTCTCTGGGTCGAATGTAGTGGGTGTTCTATGAATCCTTTCGATGTCTATATTGCCCTCTTGTTGTAGGACTTCAGGGCAATTTTGCTGAATTATTTCTTTTAGTACGGAGTCCAGGTTTCTATTAATTTCTGGTTTTTCTGGAAGACCAATTATTCTCAAATTGTCTCTTCTAGACCGGTTTTCTTGGTCTGTCACTCTCTCATTGAGATATTTCATGTTTCCTTCTATTTTTTCAGTCTTTTGACTTTGTTTTATTTGTTCTTGNGACTTTGTTTTATTTGTTCTTGTTGTCTTGAGAGATCATTAGCTTCTACTTGCTCAATTCTAGCCTTTAGGGATTGATTTTCGGCTATAATCTTTCGGTTTTCGGCCATAATCCTCTGGTTTCCGGCCATGATCTTCTGGTTTTCGGCCATAATCTTCTGGTTTTCGGCCATAATCTTCTGGTATTCCTTTTCAA
>NW_025346836.1:0-3219 GCF_016433145.1 Gracilinanus agilis | reverse complement strand
TCTCTCTCTCTCTCTCTCTCTCTCTCTCTCTCTCTCTCTCTGGAGACTCAGTCTTGGCTCCTACCCTGATCAGCTCCCACTGATAGGGGTGATCTAATCCTTATCCCCTCTGAGTTCCATTTTGAACAGGGGAGACACACAAAAAATCAAACTGAATAACAGGGAGCTCTGAGCCCTGTTTTTCCCTGTTCTACATTCTCCTACCTCTTGCTTGAATTTGGGTTGTTCTGGTTCTAATGTCCCTATAGTCCCCAACCTGTGCCATAAGCCATGCAAGAGTAGGGCAGGGACCCTGAAAATCCCCTAGGAGATCCCATGAAACCTTTTTCCAGCATGGCCCCTCCACACCTCCTGCCCCCTTGCCCACAGACCCACTGTGGTCTTTCCTGGCACCTGACAAGCTTTCTAAAAGAACATTTCTCTGCCTGTTGGATTAATTGCCACTAATAGCTTGGCAGGAGGAAATGATGCTGTAATCATCTCAGCTAGGGGTCCCTTTGTAAGGCAATATGCCTGGGAATTTTTCCTGACCTTTCCCAAGCTGTATCAGGAGGAGTGTACATTTGAACATGTGTGTGAATGTGTATGAGTGTATAGAATAGGGGCTGTGTGCTATTGGAGATTAGTGGCCATGAAATTTTCCTGAAACTGAAGCAAATGAAATGAGTTCTTATTGAGCTAAGCTTTGCTTCAGTTGGAGTGTGTGTGTGTCTGTTTTAGGGGGAGGGTAATAGGGCTCCTCTCAAATCTCATCCATCTTTTTCATCCTAACTCATCCATCCAAATATTCATCTGCCATTTACCCATCTAACCTCACCTCCCTGTTCTCTTCCAAGTGGTGGTTGAGGGGCCTCTTGTCAAATCTCAGCCAGTTGTCTCTTCAACATCCTGAACATTTTTTTCTCTCCATTTGCCTGGTCACCACTCTAGTTCAAGTCCTTATCATGTTTCTCCTGGACATTGGCAATAATTTTCCCTAACTCAAGTTTCTTCCCTCTCCAGACCATCCTCCATACAAATGACAAACCAATATTTTTAAAATACAGGTCTGACTATGTTACTCCCTTTCCCAAGTGAATTCAGTGGCTTCTAGTTGTCCCCAAGATAAAATACAAACTCCTCTCTTTGGCATTTAAAGCCCATGACAATCTGGCCCCAACCTGCTTTTATTGGCAGCTTATTGCATCTGATACTGAAAACTCAGTTTGCACCCTGAAAACTCAGGAAGTTTATTTTCCAGTCAAATGGGCCTATTTGATATTCCCTGTACCTTATATTCTATTTCCCACCTCCATGATTTTTCATACACTGTTCCCTCATAGAGAGAGAGGGAACTGCATTCTCTTCCTCCCTTCTACCTTTTAGAATTTCTCACTTCCTTTAAGACTCACCTCAAGTGCCACTTCCTTCCTATACTAACTCTAACCTTAACCCTCTCCTACTTTGACTCTCAAACTCCCGGTCACTATATGCCCTTCCTCCCCAGATTATTTTGCTTATACTTATTTCGGCTCATTATTTACCCTCAATAGAAAACATGTCCCTTAAGAATGGGAATATTTTTGTTTTTGTGTTTGTATTCTCAGGGACTAAAATAGGAGTTGAAACGTAAGTGGTGTGCCAACCAGTGAATGATTGCATGCATGCAAGAATGAATGAATGATTCGGTCAAGGGATAAAGTTGAATGTGGAGGTGGTGGGCATAGTGTTAGGGTGATAGGATCAGGGAGATTAGGTTAGGCTGGTTTAGAGCAGGGTGTCTGATTAGATTTAGGAGTATCTGAAATTCAAGTTATTTTCTAAGGAAAGCATTACAGGGCAGAGAAGAGGTGGTTGGAATGAACTCTCTCCTCTCCCTTAGCTACTACTTAGGAACAGGGAAGTGGGATTAGATAGATAAACGGGAGATGGAGAGTTGGGTGGATGAGAGTGAGGATGGGAAAGGTTGGGAGGGGAATGAGGCCATGAGGGAGGATGAGGTGAGGGGACAAATGGATGGGTGTTGGAGAATGATGTGATTGAGGAGGTGCAGTTATGGGAAGTTGGGAATAGGGAACAGGAAGATGTGAAGATGGGATGAGAAAAGAGATGAAGGGAAAAGTCAATTGAGGAAAAATCGAGAAATAGAAGGGTTGGGTAGGGCTTGGTGGAGAGATGGGGTAGAGGTGGTTAGGAGATCTTCAAGAGCAAGTGCTAGATAGAATAGCTGAGAACCTTGGACAGTTCCTGCCACCCCTGCACACAAGAGAGGACACCTTCTTTACTCAACACTCCAAGGAAGAGGCAAGATGAGGGTAAGACCTTTCTTCCTCCAACCACCAGGTACTAGAATCTCAGCTAGGAGGTAAGGGAGCTGCAGCAAGTTGAGGGGAAGGATAGTGTCCTAGCTCTTGTGGTGGGTAGAACACTGGACTTGGAGTCAAAAAACTTTGGATTTGAATCTTGAGTGACTTAGTTGCTAAGTGACCCTGAGCAAGTTACCTCTCTGGACCTCACTTTAATTGTAAAGTGACAGGGACTGACAAGATACTTCTAAGATCCCTTCCAACTTGAAATCTATGCTGCCATGATCCTTCTTGTCTTCCTATATTATGTAAATATAATCTATTATATAATATAGAATANTGACAGGGACTGACAAGATACTTCTAAGATCCCTTCCAACTTGAAATCTATGCTGCCATGATCCTTCTTGTCTTCCTATATTATGTAAATATAATCTATTATATAATATAGAATAGAAATCTAATATATTATATAATAGAAATTGAATATATAATATAAATACAATGTTTTCGTGTTATATGTACATAATTTGTATTATATAAATAATATAAATCATTATTTATAATAATAAAACACATATGAATAGAACCCTTTACAATTTAGAAAGCACTTTTCTTACAATAGGCTCTTTCACAAATGAAAACAACATGGCCCAGAGAAAGGAGGTTCTCTGAGAAACCTCATATTCATATCCCTTGTTGGTGGCAGAGCCAGGACTGAGACCCATGTCTTGTAACTATGAGTGAAGTCCTCTTTTCTCTGTGCCAACAGGCTTATCTATTGAAACAGCCAACTTACTATCTTCCTGGCTTCTCTAGGCCCTGCCTCGTTTTCTTTCTTTCTCTCCCTCTCCCTCTCTTTTTCCTTCTTCTCCTCCTTCTATTCTCCTTCTCCTCCTTCTCCCTCTCCCTCTCCCTCTTTCCTCTTCCTCTC
>NW_025346835.1:0-3527 GCF_016433145.1 Gracilinanus agilis | reverse complement strand
ATATTACATTACATTATATCATATCATATCATATCATATTATATTATACTATGCTATATTATCTTAGAGTAATAGGCTTAGGCAAACACATAAGATTTCTAGGAATGGGGAGAGAAGGGAACATGGTGGGAAAATCTTTGGGTAAAGATCAGCAGAGAGAGGAGAGGAAGCAACTTTGTTACTAGAGAAAATAACAAATCGCCTGGACAAAACAGAGGAAAAAAGATAAAAGAATTTGAGAAATAGATCACAAGTCTGGCCCAGAAGCATGATATAATAGCAATGGAGGACTTCAATTATTCAGACATCTGTTAGAGCTCTCTCTTTGCCAAAAACAGAGCAGCTAATAGCTTCCTGACTTGCTTTAATTATAATTTCATCCTTCAAAAGGTAGAAGAACCTCAAAGGGGAATTTTATTCTTAATCCAATCCTCAGTAACAGGAAGAAGCTGGTTGCTGGGCCAAAGATGACAGGAACCTTGGGAGGAAGCGACCATTCTGTCCCAGAGTTTAGGATCGAGAAGGGGATGGAAGTTTGGCATAATCAAATATGTACCCTAGATTCTGAGAGAAAAGATTTCAGAGGATTGCCAACGGATATGGGTATGAGAAACGAGAAACTCTCAAGAATGAAATTTGGAATAACATATATACCGAGGTAAATAATTTTAATGAAAAGGGAAAATGGAAGTTTTCTGCAGATTGAAGGAGATAAATGTACACGGAAATCAGTAACCCTTTTCTAGTTTGAAAATGTGTCTAGCATAGCAGCTGCCAATAGGCACTGCAAAGCTGAGGCTACAAGAGTTGGTGACCTTCCCCAATCCTGGTTCTTCACCTTCCCTTCTAGTTTGCCTTTGGGGTCACTGCTGTGGAATTACCTGTCTCCTCATTATGAGTTGTAGGCTCCTAGCACTGGATTTTTATACCTACCTTTATATTCTTTTTTTCTATCTTAAAATCAATACTGTGTATTGGCCCAAGGTAGAAGAATGCCAGAGCCTAGGAAATGGGAGCTAAGTGACTTACCCAGGGTCATCCAGCCAGGAAGTGTATGAAACTAGATTTGAACTCAGGGCCTCCCTTTTCCAGGCCTGCCTCTCAAAATCCCCCAACCTTATATTCTTAAGAAATAATTCTAAATATATTTTANCCTCCCTTTTCCAGGCCTGCCTCTCAAAATCCCCCAACCTTATATTCTTAAGAAATAATTCTAAATATATTTTATTAATAAAAATAAATATTACATTAAAATAATATATCAAATATAAATATTAAAGCCAAAAGGCTTTAGTCTAAGGCAATGATGGCGAACCTATGGCACAGGTGTCAAAGATGGCACGCAGAGCCCTCTCTGTGAGGATGCAGCCACCCTTCCCCTCTCCAGAGTTTGTTACTAGAAAGGCAGAGAGACTCGGGTGGAGCTGCTCCCCTCCCCCTTTCCACTGTGCCTGACAACATTTTTTCACATCACCTACCCCACTGCCCAGCAGCCCAAAGGGGGCACTTTCTCCCTCCCCCGTGTGGAGCAAAGGTGGGGACAGGGCACACCCGACACTCATTGGGAAGGAGGGGCATAACACTCAGTCTTGGGGGTAGGGTGGGGGCAGGGCATGCCACTCTGTCTCTAAAAGGTTCACCATCACTGATCTAAGGGGTCTTCTCTATTAAGGGCAAAGGAGGCAGACAAAGTAAAAAAAATAATAAAAGGTGCTCAAAGTACAAATGTGAATCAGGTTTAGAATAGGCAGTTTTATTCCCACATAGAAAGGGAATGCTCATTAAAAAGAAAGAACAATAGAATGATTACAATCCATAGAGAGGCTTATAGTCACACTTTTTTTTGAAAACCTGCAAACAGCTGCTTTGCAAGAGTTGTTTATGTTCTATTTTACATTTAACCTACACTGAGTACAGCTCAATCAATGTTGAGTGAGTTCTTTCTTCCTGCCTTGTCTCTCTGCCATTATTTCAGCTATAAGTGCTCTAGGAGCCAAGAGCCCACTATTTGGGCATTCAGGAAGGGGAATATGCCAGTTACCTTTTGCCATTTCACAAGGTCTTATACTAAGACAAAAGTAGGAAGTAAGCTCATCGCAGACACAGGCTTGCTTAGGAGGTCATGCACTTATCAGGCAGCCTGCAAGAGGAAGGGCATCCCCGGAACTCTCCAGAGTTCAGAAAATCAGTCTTACACGCCAAAGCTGGCAGAAAGAAGAGGTCTGAGGGCAAAGATTGCTCCTTTAGTATATCCGCAGAGCTTTAGTTTAACAGCCAATTAAGTGACTCATCAGAGCTGACAGCAGTCAAGATATCTGCACTTGCTTATCCAGAATCCCCAAGGGGGCACTACATAGGTACGAAAGATCAAAGCCAAGAAGGAAAGCCCCAAATTAGCTGAGGTCGGTACACAAAGCTAAGAGAAACAGAAATATGGTTTCTTAAACAAGCTATCTGCTCCTAGAGGTGGATGGAAGGAAACCGACAACAGAGAAGGAAGAGGATCTGAATTCTTATTGTGGACTTGTTTTCTCTGCCAAGAATGACCTTTGAACCAGGAAGAAGAGATCAAAAATGGTTAGTAAGTAGAAAAGTAGAAAAGAACACCTGGCTTTCCCTGTTCAGTCAATCAGTTGGTTGGAAGGAGGGCAGGATGGGGTCCTTTGAGTCAATCAGTCAGCCCGTCCACTTAAAGTAAGTGACAAGATTCTATGCTTTGATACCTCCGGCTCATGAGAAAAACAAGTCCACCAATGAAAGATGTGAGCTAGGCCGGAACACCTCCATTGAATCAATCAATCGTAGGCTTTAAAAAAGTGAAAAGTCCTTGATTAAATTAGAAGTCCTTAAAAGCCACTGGAAGAATAGATTTCAGAGGAAGTCTGTTGAGATTACTCGGCCCCCCTGTAGGTCATGTATAAAATAGCAAACCAGTTCAGAACTCAAGGATTCTAGAATCTGGCACCATTCGTGGTCAAAGATTTCTACCCAGACTCCTGAGAAAGAATCTCCTGCAGGAAAGAGAAGAGCCCTGGCCTTGGCCTCGGTCTCCTCCTCCCCTATTTGGCTGGAGAAGAATCTTGTGGATATTGAAGAAGTTGGAGAATTTTAGAGACTTCCAGGTAGCATCCCTGGAGTCCAAATCAAGAGAGCTGAGGAGCAGCTGGAAGCCATGTGGAAAGGAAGCTTTAAGGATATACAGGGGGCCTGGATTAAAAGCTGCTCCATAATCAAGAGGGAAATCTTGGGGATTCCAGCAAAAGGACCTTCTAGGAGCTATGATTTATCTCATTGCCACATGTGGCAACATCACCACTATCCCCAAATAGGCATCGATGCAGATCCAATGAAGAAGGAACATTTCACAAAGTTTGCCAAAGATTATTAAGGGAAGTTCCCCATCATCCCAGATCACGCCTCAATGCTGAATAGGCCAGGACGTTGGGGAAATACCGTTTCTTTTCTGATGACGACATGATTATTTCCTTCCCTTGCCTCCAAAGGCAATATATATATACACACGTTTT
>NW_025346834.1:523-5941 GCF_016433145.1 Gracilinanus agilis | reverse complement strand
ATATATATATATATATATTCTGGGTAATTAAATGCTAAAGTTCAGATAGTTATAGGATCTTAACAAAAGTTTGTACCATTAAGAACTATTGGAGCTATAATTAGAATATATGCCTCATGGTTCTAAGTTTTCCTGTCTTTCAACTATAGTATGAGAACTGAAATATCAAGTGGGAGATAGCCCTTTTCCTCTCCCTTATCCTCCTCACCAATATCTAAAACCCTGAAGGCCAGCTCTCTGTTGCTTCTGAAAATGATGTGACTGAGTGGTCAAAAAGTGTTGGGAGGGTTAAGGGAAGTGAAGAGATAGAAAATTTTAGTCTATGTCCTCCCAGAAAATAATGTATGATTCTTATACAGAGGATATTTTGACTCCCATTATGATGCATTTTCTCACTTTATAAAAATTACCTCTATAATATTATTCTGTATTATTTCATTTGGGGTATTGAATGTGTTAGTCAAACTGGCCTGCTGTTTTTCATGTATATTTGCCCATCTACCTTGTTTAGAGAGAATATGCTTTTTCTTCCTCTTAGGATTGTATTTCATTAAAAGTTCAACTGAGAGGTTCCAGGTTAAGATGGCTGCAGAGTAAGAAGCAGCTCTTAACCTCTCCTGACCAAAACACACAAAACTCCTCAAGGGGACATAAAAACAAGTACAGACGAACGGAGGAACCCAACAACAGGGCACAGCATGGAAGGTACGTGGAATCAGGACTCTTCCATGCTATAAAGGGGTGAAACAGCTCTCACTAAATCTCGGGCTGAGCAACCACCCCACTCCCACCCCCTCCACACACACCACCTATAGCTCCGAAGCCAGTTAAAAAGAAATAGAGCAAGTTTGGGGCACCCATTGAGTCATTGGCAGCTCTGGGGCCTATTCCTGAGAGCAGCAAGAGTTAGGACCACAAAAAGCTAAAGAAAACACACAAAAACTGAGTGCGGGAGCAGGGCACAGAGAACAGACACAGGACGCAGAGCACGGGCTCAGAGCACAGGCACAGGCGGAGGCGTGGGTGGAGGCAGATATAGTCACCAGCTAAAGCTCTGAAACCCTGAGTGGGGAACCAGTGCAGATGGGTATATGACTGTGGAAGCAGCGCCCTGAGACTTGTAAAGAAACCTCCAGCAGAGGATCAAGTGAGGGGGTCCACCAGGGAGCTTGACCTTAGAAAAAACCAGAACTCAGACCTCAGGAGCCAAAAGACCACGGACAGACCCTGAGTGCGAGGATAAACCTGAGAAGCTGGTGGGCTAACGATGGCTACCCAGTCTCAGGAAGTCTAGAAGAGAAAGATTAACAACAAGAAAAAGAAGTCTTTAACACTCAACAACTATTACACAGAGAAAATCCAAACAACCGAGCAAACAGAGGAGGAGAACAAACAAGCATCCGGACCGTCTTCAAATAAGGAAAACTGTTCACAAGCTATGGAAGAGTTCAAAACTGAGATTTTGAGGAAAATGGAAGAGATCTGGCAAGAAAATAACAGTTTAAAAGGTAGAATCTTGCAATTGGAAAGTGAGGCTCAGAAACCAAATGAACTGATAAGCAAATTGAACACCAGAAATGACAAGATTGCAAAGGAATACCAGAAGATTATAGCCGAAAACCAAAAGATTATAGCCGAAAACCAATCCCTAAAGGCTAGAATTGAGCAAGTAGAAGCTAATGATCTCTCAAGACAACAAGAACAAATAAAACAAAGTCAAAAGACTGAAAAAATATAAGGAAACATGAAATATCTCAATGAGAGAGTGACGGACCAAGAAAACCAGTCTAGAAGAGACAATTTGAGAATAATTGTTCTTCCAGAAAAACCAGAAATTAATAGAAACCTGAACTCCATACTAACATAAATTATTCAGCAAAATTGCCCTGAAGTCCTACAAGAGGGCAATATAGACATTGAAAGGATCCATAGAACACCTGGGACATTCAATCCTGAAAAGAAAACACCCAGAAATATAATTGCCAAATTCAAGAGTTTCCAAGCAAAAGAAAAAATCTTACAAGAAGCCAGAAAGAGACAATTCAAATATCAACACCAATCAGGAACACCAATCAGGATGACACAGGATCTGGCAGCCTCCACGCTAAAAGATCGCAAGGCTTGGAATACGATATTCAAAAAGGCAAGAGAGCTGGGCCTGCAACCACGGATCAACTACCCATCAAAATTGACTATATATTTCCAGGGGAAAGTAAGGGCATTCAACAAAATTGAAGAATTCCAGGTATTTGCACAGAAAAGACCAGGGCTAAATGGAAAGTTTGATATCCAACCACAAAAATCGAGAAAAACATGAAAAGGTAAATAAGATACAGAGGGGAAAGAAAGAAAACTTATAATTTTTATATTTGCCTTTTTAAGGGCCTTGGTGAGATCTAATTATCTGTATTCCTATGTAGAGAAATGTTATGTATATTTCTCTATAGTGAACTCCATTCACTATTACAGTATTCACTATTATAGTAATCAGAAGAATAATTCACAGGGTGAGGGTAGAACACTAAATAATCTAAGATGATATGGGGGATGGGAAAGAGGGGGTGAATAGCAGGGGACACCAAGAGAAACTTGAGTGAATAAGAAAAATAGGATATTCTATCACACACAAAGTGGGCATGGGAAGGAGAGGAGACGAATACTATTATAAGAAGGAGAGGAAGAGAGCATCAAGAGGTAATAATCAAACCTTACTCTCAGTGTAATCAACCTGGAGAGGGAAGAGTAGCTATACTATCCATTGGGACATAAAACTCTTATCTAACCCTTCTGAGAAAGTAAGAAGGAATAAACCAAGGGGAACAGGGGAGTGGGGAGGTCAAAAAAAGGGAGGGGAGAAGAGGGAGGGAATTCATAAGGCCTTTAAAAACAAAAAGCGAGTGAAATAAGGGAGAGGGTAGAAAGGGAAGTTAATCAAGGGAGGGGATAAGGGATAGCGGCTCAATAGCAAACCAATGGTTTAAAAGGAAATAGTATAAGAAAAAGGGGGTAGGAATAGGAGAGGATACGAAAATGTCAGCAAATGCACAACTGATGATTATAACTTTGAATGTGAATGGGGTGAACTCGCTCATAAAATGGAAGCAAATAGCAGAGTGGATTAGAAATCAAAATCCTAACTTATGTTGTGTACACATATGAGGTGGGTGGACATACACAGGTCTAAGGTAAAGGGCTTCAGCAAAATCCTTTGGGCATCAAATGAGAAAAAAGAAGGCAGGAGTGACTATTATTATTTCTGACAAAGACAAAGTAAAAATAGATATGATTTAAAAAGACAGGGAAGGTCATTACATCCTGATTAAAAGCAGTATAGACAATGAGGAAATAACATTGCTCAAAACGTATGCACCAAGTGGCATAGCATCCAAATTCATAAAGGAGAAACTGGCAGAGCTCAAAAAGGAAATAGATGGTAAAACCATACTAGTGGGAGATCTAAATATTCCTCTTTCAGATCTAATTAAATCAAACCAAAAAATAAATAAGAAAGAGGAAAGAGAGGTGAATGAAACCCTAGAAAAATTAGACTTCATTGATATGTGAAGAAAAATAAATAGGGACAAAAAGGAATACACTTTCTTTTCAGCTACACATTGCACATTCACAAAGATTGACCATATTATAGGGCATAGAGTCATTGCAAACAAATGCAAAAGAGCAGAAATAATAAATGTAACCTTCTCAGATCATAATGCAATAAAAATAATAATTAGGGCACCTGGACAGGAAAATCAAAAACTAATTGGAAATTAAATAATATGATTCTCCAAAACCAATTTGTCAAAGAAGGAATCATAGAAACAATCAACAATTTCATTGAAGAAAATGACAATAATGAGACATTCTACCAAACTCTGTGGGATGCGGCCAAGGCAGTACTCAGGAGGAAATTTATATCCTTGAGTGCATATATTAACAAATTAAGGAGGGCAGAGATCAATGAATTGGGCATACAACTCAAAAAATTAGAAAGTGAGCAAATTAAAAATCCCCAGATGAAAACTAAATTAGAAATACTAAAAACCAAGGGAGAAATTAATAAAATCGAAAGTAAAAGAACTATTGAATTAATAAATAAGACTAGAAGCTGGTACTTTGAAAAAACAGATAAAATAGAGAAAGTACTGGTCAATCTAATAAAAAAAAAGGAAAGAAGAAAACCAAATTGATAGTATCAAAGATGAAAAGGGAGACCTGACCTCTAACGAAGGGGAAATTAAGGCAATCATTAAAAACTATTTTGCCCAATTATATGGCAATAAATATAACAATTTAGGAGATATGGATGAATATTTACAAAAATATAAACTGCCTAGATTAACAGCAGAAGAAATAGAATACCTAAATAATCCCATATCAGAAAAAGAAATTGAACAAGCCATCAAAGAACTCCCTAAAAAAAAAAATCGCCAGGGCCTGATGGATTCACAAGTGAATTCTATCAGACATTCAAAGAGCAACTAATCCCAATACTATACAGATTCTTTGATAAGATAAGCAAAGAAGGAGTCCTACCAAATTCCTTTTATGACACAAATATGGCACTGATTCCAAAGCCAGGGAGATCAAAAACAGAGAAAGAAAACTACAGACCAATTTCCCTAATGAACATAGATGCAAAAATCTTAAATAGAATACTAGGAAAGAGACTCCAGCAAGTAGTTAAAAAGATCATCCACCACGATCAGGTGGGATTTATACCAGGAATGGAAGGTTGGTTCAACATTAGGAAAACCATCCAAATAATTGATCATATCAACAGTCTAAGAAACAAAAATCACATGATTATCTGAATAGATGCTGAAAAAGCCTTTGACAAAATACAGCATCCATTCCTATTGAAAACACTGAAAAGTATAGGAATAGAAGGACCTTTCCTAAAAATAATAAACAGTACATACCTAAAACCATCAACAAACATCATATGCAATGGGGATAAATTAGAAGCCTTCCCAATAAGATCAGGAGTAAATCAAGGATGCCCATTATCACCTCTATTATTCAACATAGTACTAGAAACACTAGCCGTTGCAATTAGAGAAGAAAAAGAAATTGAAGGTATCAAAATAGGCAAGGAGGAGACTAAGCTATCACTCTTTGCAGATGATATGATGGTCTACTTAAAAAAATCCTAGATAATCAACTAAGAAGCTTGTAGAAATAATCAACAACTTTAGTAAAGTTGCAGGACACAAAATAAATGCACATAAATCATCAGCATTTCTATACATTTCCAACACACTAGAGCAGCAAGAAGTAGAAAGAGAAACACCATTTAAAATCAGCCTAGATAACATAAAATACTTAGGAATCTATCTACCAAAACAAACACAGCAATTATATGAAAACAACTACAAAACACTTTCCAAACAAATAAAACTGGATCTAAACAATTGG
>NW_025346834.1:0-426 GCF_016433145.1 Gracilinanus agilis | reverse complement strand
AAGGAAGGGGGCCTAGCAGTACCAGATATTTAACTATACTATAAAGCAGCAGTCATCAAAACAATATGGTACTGGCTAAGAAATAGAGAGGAGGATCAATGGAATAGACTTGGGGTAAATGACATCAGCAAGACAGTGTATGATAAACCCAAAGAGCCCAACTTTTGGGACATGAATCCACTATTTGACAAAAACTGCTGGGAAATTTGGAAAACAATATGGGAGAGATTAGGTTTAGATCAACATCTCACACCCTACACCAAGATAAATTCAGAATGGGTGAAAGACTTAAATATAAAGAAGGAAACTGTAAGTAAATTAGGTGAACACAGAATAGTATACTTGTCAGATCTCTGGGAAAGGAAAGATTTTAAAACCAAGCAAGAGTTAGAGAAAATTACAAAATGTAAATTTAATGGTTTTGAT
>NW_025346833.1:652-1195 GCF_016433145.1 Gracilinanus agilis | reverse complement strand
TAATGATCTCTCAAGACAACAAGAACAAATAAAACAAAGTCAAAAGATTGAAAAAATAGAAGGAAATATGAAATATCTCAATGAGAGAGTGACAGACCAAGAAAACCGGTCTAGAAGAGACAACGTGAGAATAATTGGTCTTCCAGAAAAACCAGAAATTAATAGAAACCTGGACTCCGTACTAAAAGAAATTATTCAGCAAAATTGCCCTGAAGTCCTACAACAAGAGGGCAATATAGACATCGAAAGGATTCATAGAACACCCACTACATTCGACCCAGAGAAGAAATCGGTTAGAAATATTATTGCCAAATTCAAAAGCTTTCAAGCAAAAGAAAAAATCTTACAAGAAGCCAGAAAGAGACAATTCAAATATCAAGGAGCACCAATCAGGATCACACAGGATCCGGCAGCCTCCACGCTAAAAGACCATAAGGCTTGGAATACAATATTCAGAAAGGCAAGAGAGCTGGGCCTGCAACCACGGATCAACTACCCATCAAAATTGACTATATATTTCCAAGGGAAAGTATGGGCATTCAA
>NW_025346833.1:0-568 GCF_016433145.1 Gracilinanus agilis | reverse complement strand
TTCAACAAAATTGAAGAATTCCAGGTATTTGCACAGAAAAGACCAGGGCAAAATGGAAAGTTTGATATCGAACCACAAAAATCGAGAGAAACCTGAAAAGGTAAATAAGATACAGAGGGAAAAGAAAGAAAACTTATAATTTTTAAATTTGCCTTTTTAAGGGCCTCAGTGAGATCTAATTATCTGTATTCCTATGTAGAGAAATGTTATGTATAATTCTCTGTAGTGAACTCTATTCACTATTATAATATTCACTATTATAGTAATCAGAAGAATAATTCACAGGGTGAGGGTGGAACACTAAATAATCTAAGATGGCGTGGGGGATGGGAAAGAGGGGGTAAATAAAAATAAAACAGAAGCAAATAGCAGAGTGGATTAGAAACCAAAATCCCACCATATGTTGTCTACAAGAAACACATATGAGGCGGGTAGACATACACAAGTTTAAAGTTCAGGGTTTGAGCAAAATCTTTTGGGTGTCAAATGAGAAAAAGAAGGCAGGAGTGGCTATTATGATTTCTGACAAAGCCAAAGTAAAAATAGATATGATTAAAAAAGACAGGGA
>NW_025346832.1:0-1026 GCF_016433145.1 Gracilinanus agilis | reverse complement strand
TGGGGGGAGTGCGGGGGGTGAAGGGGAAAGTGGGAGCATGAATCATGGAAACATGTTAAAATGAATATTAATAAATGTTAAAAAAAAATAAAGAGAGGAGCGCCTGCTTCGGTCTGCAGTCAGACTCCATCAGTTCTTTCTCTGGAGGTTGGCAGCATTTGGCACGACAAGTCTTTGGGGTTGTCCTGGATCTTTGGGTGGCTTAAGAGTGGCTGAGCCATTCACGGCGGATCACCATAACGTTATTGCTGTCACGCGGTGCAACGCTCCCCTGCTTGTGCTCTCTCCGCTCTGCATCAGTTCATACAAGTCTTTCCAGGTTTTTGGTAATTGTCCTGTCCGTTTCCTGTAGCCCAATAGCACGCCATCACCAGCAGACGCCACGACGTGTTCAGCCATTCCCCAAATGATGACCAGCCCCTCCATTTCCAACTCTTTGTCACCACATACAGAGCCGTTAGGAATCTTTTGGTATAAGTAGGTCCTTTTCCTTCGACTTTGATCTCTTTGGGATATAGTTCCTCTAGTGGTATTGCTGGGTCGAAAGGTAGGTAGAGCTCTATAGCCCTTTGGGGCTGGTTCCAAATTGCTCTCCAGAATAGCTGGAGCAGCCCATACTAGACCTTTTTTTCAAAGAAATGCTGCCTTCTGAGCCCACCTTCCCTACTTGACATTGGTCCTCAGGGAATTGTATATCACTTAATTTGGGTTCTTGCCATCGCTTCTTTGCTGTCCTCTTCATCCTCCCCTCCATCCATCCCATCTTCCCCTCCATCTATCCCATCTTCCCCTCCATCCATCCCCATCCTCACCTCCATCCATCCCCATCCTCACCTCCATCCATCCCATCTTCCCCTCCATCCATCCCATCNTCCTCACCTCCATCCATCTCCATCCTCCCCTCCATCCAACTCCATCCATCTCCATCCATCTCCATCCTCACCTCCATCCAACTCCATTCTCACCTCCATCCTCACCTCCATCCATCTCCATCCTCACCTCCATCCATCTCCATCCTCACCTCCA
>NW_025346831.1:1408-2960 GCF_016433145.1 Gracilinanus agilis | reverse complement strand
TTCCTTCCTTCCTTCCTTCCTTCCTTCCTTCCTTCCTTCCTCTCTTTAAATCCCTACTTTCCGTCTTAGAATCAATTCTGAGTATCGGTTCCAAGGCAGAAGAGCGGTAAGGGATGGGTAGTGGGCGCTAAGTGACTTGCCCAGAGTCACACAGCTAGGAAGTGTCTGAGGTCAGATTTGAACCGCCTCTAGTCTCGGCTCTCAATCCACTGAGCGAAGTAGCTGGCCTGAGGAGGTTTTTCTTAAAGCCTGGATATGAAGGCTTCGGAGTACCTGTGAGTTCCATTAATTGTCTCCCTGCGCCCAGCAGAGGAGGCGCTGGAGCGAGAACTGCTGGCTATCCAGTCCAGGTAGGGGTCAGAGTGTGAATACAAATTGGCCGGAGCTCGGGAGATCTTGGAGAGGTGGAGGAATTAGGCAGGGCTGGTTCTTCCAAAAGATTTCAGGTCTGGAACCCAGCGTTCTCGGACACCTGTCCCCTGGCGAAGGGGCCTTAGGGAGGCGGCCCCCTTGGCCCCGCCCCCTGCACTTGTCCCGGGCCCTGGTTGGTCCTTCGGGCGAGCTATGTTAATGAGAGCTGACCCTTATTGCACCTGACGCGGAGCCCCTGTCCAGCCCTAGAGGGCAGGGAGGAATGCGAGCCTTTGGGGCTGCGTGACCCTCCCTCCCCGGCTACAGGCAGGACTGGCGGCTCCCCAGAGCAGCGGCCGCCGCGCCGGCATCTGGGACCTCCAAGGAAAATCCTCGGGGCGCGAAGGGCCACTACCCCCTCCCCCGCAGGGAAGATGCCCAGGTCCTTCTTGGTGAAGAAACACTGGAGCAACAGAATCCCCAACTATGGTCAACTGGAATCTCAGAAAGGTAAAGGAAAGTCCCGGCAGGAGCGGGGAGGCTGGGCTCCGGGGGGAGCCGGGCCAAGATCGTCCCCCGCTCGCTCTTCGCGATTTGGGGAGGAAAATGAATTTGGAAAAGCGGGCTGATTGAGTGGAGCCAGAGGAGCTGGCGGCGCGGAGCCCAGGGGTTCCTAGTGCTGATAGCAGGTGCAAGCCCGGCGGGAGGCCGGCCTGGAGGATGCGGGGGCGGTGGGGCTTCCTCAGGAACACTGAGGCGGGAGGGAAAGACCGAGGAAGGGGCTGCGGGTGGCGCTGGGGACCCGAGGCCACCTGCTGTGCCCGACTTTTGCCTAAGCGAAAATTTGCGGCTGCCTCGACCCCAAGCTGCGACTTTAAACACCCCCAATTCCCGGGAAAGATCTGGGGGTTTGGTTACCGGCTGGACCTAGATGTTCCTCGGAACCTTTCGCCGAAGGGCTGAGAGAGACTCTCCCAGGCTCCTATAGCCCCTTCCGGGCGGCGACTCCCTCCCGTGGCCCCCAGCATACTCTGAAGCCCTGGGAATTTCAGGTTTCACAGGCTAAGCTATGGTCACTCTTAGGAGTTCCAAGGGAGCCTATCTTTTTCTGAACAGGTGGGGAAAAGCTCTCTCTCTCTCTCTCTCTCTCTCTCTCTCTCTCTCTCTCTCTCTCTCTCTCTCTCTCTCTCTGTCTGTCTCT
>NW_025346831.1:0-1380 GCF_016433145.1 Gracilinanus agilis | reverse complement strand
CTCTCTCTCTCTCTCTCTCTCTCTCTCTCTCTCTCTCTCTCTCTCTCTCTCTGTCTGTCTCTGACTCTCTCTCTGTCTCTGACTTTGTCTCTGTCTCTGTCTCTGTCTCTGTCTCTGTCTCTCCCCTTAAGTCGCCTTTTTTCTCCACTTCTCCAATGATTTTGAATTCCACTCCTGGCTGGTGTCTGATAGGCACAGACACTCAGACTCTCGGTCTCTCTCTTGGTTTCTTTCTTCCAGGAACAGACACTTAGAGGGAAGAGCAGGTCTAAGTATACACTCCCAGAGCCCTGAATTTAAACTCCTTGGAGGAATGAGTCCTCATCCATCCCTCATGGGCCCTGAGTTCCCTTTTCCTAACTTCATGGAGACTTCCTAAGAGGCTGAGTTTTAATTTGCTAAATGAAAAGATTCTCAGACCTTCTTACAGTTCATCAACTCAGAGAGATTCTTAGAGATTATCCAGTCCAACTCCCTCATCTTACAAATGAGGAATTTGAAGCTCAGAGAAGGGAAATGATTTGCTCAAGGTCACACAAGTAGAAAGTAATAGAGTCCGGATTCACCCCTAATTCAGTGCCCCTTCCACTAGAACCTTTTGAACCTCCCCAAACACTGAGCGGGTGGTGGGACAGAGTTAGAGGGAAACAGCAAGGCAGAACTTTCCTAATTAGTTTTTCTTTCAGAGAAGGATTTATTTGAGGGCCTAAGAACCATCCTGTGACTGGAGAGAGTAGCCACCCCTATCTGGGGAACGGCAAACAATCTGAGGAAGGGCATTACTAGACATCCCTTAAAGCGGGAGGAGAGAATGAAGGGGCAGAAGCTGAGAGGGGTTTGGAATGGTCTTTCCAAAGGGTTATTTTTTCCTGTCCTAGGAATAAGTCACCTGATCAAACACTCCCTCCTAAGCCCCTGAAGTCCATTGTTTGGCAATGGTGTCCACACCGTCAAAGCGAATTATTCATTAACGCATGCCCATGTCCACTCTCTAACACCCCCCCCCCCCAAGTAACCACTACATGGATGATGATCTCAATTTAACATCAGTGCCCAGAGCCTTCCCTAAGGGTGTCTCTCCACCCGGACCTGATATCACTTCAATAAGAGAAATTGGGTTACAAATCTGAGTGGTCTGGGGAAGGGAGGATGAAAAGCCCATGACCCGAGGCTGGCTCCTGAAGAAGAGAAGAGGTATTGACCCTAGGTGCCTATATATTAGTATTCTAAAATGCCAACTAGTAAGATTTCCGGCTAGAGGCCCTCTGCAGCCCCAACCACCTGTCTCTGGCTCGGGTGGGGTTGGTGAGAAAGGGGGGAATGGTCATGGGTCTTGCTGGTATCATTTTTCCAGAGTACACTTCTGCTGGGTGGGGGGGG
>NW_025346830.1:0-8788 GCF_016433145.1 Gracilinanus agilis | reverse complement strand
TATATATATATATCTTTTTGTCAAATGGTGCCTTCTTTATTGGGGTGAGGGTTGAGAGGGGGAACTTACCTGGATATTTTAATTTAACAAATAATTAAATAAATTTAAATTAAAAAAAGAATGCTTGTTGCTTGACTGACTCAATGACTACACTTCTCCACTGAAAGATTATATGTCTCCATTTCCATTCTTGTGTCATTTTACTTGGAATGTATATTCCTTCAGATTAAGGGCTACTTCACCTTTGTCTTTGTACCTCCAGTACCTGACTTAGTTCCTGGTATCTAGGAGGGGTTTTATATTGCATGATAATTGATTAATAGATTGATCCAATGAGTACAATGGGCAAAGGAAGGACTGCGAAAACAACTGAATTATAGTGAAAGATATCAGATTAAATTAACTATGGAGAAGTGGGTCCTCTTCTTCACTAAGACTATCCTACTTCAGCATTCACACACACCAAGAAAAAATTCAGAAGAAAAACAACTGCTTGAACACATGGGCTCTTGGGGATATTATTGGGGATGTAGACACTAAATGATAACTCTAGTCCAACTATCAGTGATATGGTATTAGATCTTGATCAGTGATATGTGTAAAGCCCAGTGGAATTGTGCATTGGCTATGGAGGGTTGGGGGGGTTGGGAGAGCAGGAAAGAACATAAAATATGTAACTAGGAGAAAATATTCAAAATAAAAAAAAAAAGAAAGAAAGAAATCAGGCAGAATCTAGGTCTTTATGAGAAATAGTTCCATTCTTGAATGGAACAGAACATGGTGATCAGTCAGGTGCCCGTCATTGAAATTTGGAAGGAGAAAAAGGAGGAGTTGCGGCATTCTCTAATATTTTGACATGTCAATTTCAGGGCTTGTTTCTGGACTCTTAAAAATGGTTAGCGTCTGACTGCTCTATTCTGTTTGAGTCATATTTCATAGGTAGAAGTGCTGTTGTTTTAGAGGAAAAGTTTTAAAACTTTAATTAAGGTAGTCATAAAACTTTTCAATAGAAAAAGTATTACGTAATGTCAAGATGATATAATTATTAAAGGCTATTATTAATTTTCCATTATGAATTTTTTTCATATACATAGGAAAATGTATCCATCTTTGAATCAGCTCCTAATGTTTTTCTTAGAAGTATAAGACATGGCTGTAGCAATAATATTAGGATTATAGGTGTATAATGTCTCTATAATTATTACACTGGATCCTTTTTTTTTCTTTGGATTCTGGAAATAGTTTAAATAAATCTAGATAATAAAGAGAGCTAGAACTAAGCCAACCATATCCCTCACCCCATCCCTATTTTTGAGGGCTCTTAACTAGAAATGTTCTTGCCTCTTCATCTGAACATCTTATTCTTGGCACCTAAGATGAAGAAGAATCAGGCTCCTTGACACAATTGGGCAAAAGCTCTGATGAGGGTGAAAAATACATAAAAGGACATTGAGCTGCCTTTTATCCCTTGAGCTCCTAATCTCTCTCCAAGAAAAGTATGTGTAAATAGTTTGCTTTGACAATACCTACCTTGTTGCCAGAGATAGATTTATTTAACCGTCTTCCACAGTTGAACACTTTTGAGGATGGATTCGTAAATGCCCTTGGTTCATTTGGATTTAAAATCCATCCACCTGTCTTTCTTAAGCCCCAGATCAGGGGAACACAGGTTGTGCAGTGTGAGTTAAAAAAATAAAATGTAGTATTACTTAAAGGATAGAGCATAAGAACTCATATAAAAGAAACTTGGAGATAAGAAACGGTTTGAGAAAAGCAAACTGACTCTAAAGATATTAGCATCAACGACATGCATATGTGGGATCAGAGCACCCACTAAGTTAGGGAGCAGCAGATGTTCCCCTTTTTCCAGCCTGGGAAGGAAGGAATTCCAGGCAGTCTTCAGAGGTTGCTTCCAGCCCTGTGCTTCCAGCATCATTTCTTAAGGTCTCTTCTAATTCTGCCTAAGGTTCCTTTTAAAACATTGAATGGAGGGCAGGTCAAAAGGAATCATCTTGGCGGTATGTTTTGAGAATTATTTCACATCAGCCTTTTCAGTTCTTTTAATACTGTACTTGGTAAGTCTCTTCTTCTTGGAGATCATTGATGAAAATCTGGTTGGCAAGAGCAATCCACTGAGTCTGGAAAGTCCATGAAGGATAAGCACTGAATCTGTGATCACTAATATAAGTTATCTCACAGGCAAGGACACTCTCTCTACCAATGCAGGGTTAGTACTTTTTTTTTTTTTTACAGATTATTTTCTTAGAGAGTCACCCTCCTCCCCCCAAGCTGGGAATGAACACTTTAAGTGAGTCACCCAGAGTCCCAGGGCCAGTATTTGTCAGAAGCAGGACTTGAACCTGCCTCCCAAGGTACCATGTTGCACTTTTCTAATTTTAATGTACTGAATAAATGGGAGTTGTTATCGCTGTTACTGTAATCATTAATATTATTGAATAGAAGTTTTTGTTTGATTCATACTCTTTGAAAGACATGAAAGACATGGTGCTAGGCAAAAAAAGGCAAAAGCTGGAGTCCCTGCCATCAACCAAGGAGATACAACATGTACCCAAATTAAAGTCGGAGAAGGCACTGGGGAGGAATTGTGCTAAATAAATACTCTGAAGAAGAGGAAACAATTAATGTGGAAGAAAGGGGAGACCAAGTTTAGGCTTGAAGGAAGATGAGGGTTCTGAGAGGTGGGGAGGAAGAAGGAAGGCATTCTACGACATGGAAAATAGAACACAACGTTTAGGGAAATGGCCCAAACTGGAAAGTAGAGTTCACTAAGGGAAGTAGGATATCAATAATTAATTGCTCAGTCAATAAGCATTTAATAAGTACTAACTAGCTAGGTAGAACAGTGGATAGTGCATCAGGCCTGGAGATAATTGGGTTCAGATCTGGCCTTGGATATTTCTTAGTTGTGTGACCCTGGGCAAGATACTTTACTCTGATTGCCTAGCCCTTGCCACTCTTCTGTCTTAGAAGTGATACTAAGAGAGAAGATAAGGTTTTTAGAAAGAAATATATACATTTATACATATATTTAAAATATATATTTTATGTAACTATAATTTAAAATATCATATATATATATAACAAAATATAAATAATTATGATTTACATAATTATAACATTAGTGCATATAATGTACTCATTGGNTATATATATAACTTAAAATATAAATAATTATGATTTACATAATTATAAAATTAGTGCATATAATGTACTCATTGGATTCTGGGACCAAGGAGAAAATGAGTCCACAAAGGCAGATGAGAGACAAATTGTAGAAAGTTTTTAATACAAGACTAAATAATGTGTATTTTATTCTTTTGGCAGTGTGTGTAGCTTCTGAAAGTGTAGTTTTTTGTCATTTTTATTTTTTTTAAGCAAGAGAAGTGCTCTGGTCAGACTTGTATCTTAGGGAAGATCATCATGATAGCTACTTGGAGGGGAGACAAGAGGGAGGAAGTCGATTAAAAGGCTCTGTAACTTGGGGCAGCTGGGGAGCTCCCTGGATGGAGAGCCAGGCCTAGAGAAAAGATGTCCTGAGTTCAAATGTGGCCTCAGACACTTTCCAGATGTTTGACCCTGGGCAAGTCACTTAACCCCAATTGCCTCATCCTTTACAGTGCTTCTAATATCAATTCTAAGACAGAAAGTAAGAGTTTAAAAAAGGAAAGAAAAAAAGAAAGGCTGAAGTTTAATACTAGCTGGAGAAACAAAAAGAAAGAAATGGGGCAAGATTTATAGGCTGTAGAATCAATAGGACTTGGTAACAGATAGGAAGTAATTATTATTTCTGTTAATTATTGGACTTAGACGATTGTAATTTACTCTGTTTTATCTGTCTTGGTTTTATTATCATCATCATTATTAAGAAACATTTGAGAAATTAAGTGCTACATTTTGTGGCGAAGGTCTTCAATCCTATGGAGTATTAGAGAAGGAAAATCCATTTTATTGGGACTGGACAAGTTAAGAACAGCATCATAGCAGGCATTCAATTTGAGCTGGACTTGAAAGCTGGAAAGATTGGAACAGGAATGGAAGGAGGACCCATAGAAAATGGCTTCTATAACAGGGGAGGCACTTTAAGAAGACAAGACATGATGGAGCAGGGGGTTCATTTCAAGGAATGGTAGGAAATAAAAAATGGGAAGGACCTTTTTAGTGGTGAGAGTTTTCATATCAGGAATTTCCCATAAGATAAGATGGTGGAGCTTCTAGGTGGCTTAGTGGATATAGATGGGAGGTCCTGGGTTCAGATGTGGCCTCAGATACTTTCCAGCTATGTGACCCTGGGTAAGTCACTTAACTCCCATTGCTTAGCTCTTACTACTCATTCTTCTGTCTTGGAGTCATTACACAATACTGATTCTAAGATGGAACAGGTAAAAGTTTAAAAAAAAAAAAAGAATATATGTTCTGTGACCTATTCCTCATGCTTAGAATAGTTCCTGGTCCATGGTCCTTACCACTCTTCTACCTTGGAACTATTACTTAATATTGATTCTAAGACATAAACTAAGGTTTTTCCTTTAAAAAAAGATGAAATGACAGGTATGGACCACAGTATATATTTTAATTGTTGTTTAATTGTGTCCGACTCCTTATGACCCTATTGATCATAGGACACAAATATTGTCCATGAAGTTTTCTTGGCAAAGATGCCATTTTCTTTTCCAGTGGATTAATGTAAAAAAAGTTTAAGTGACTTGCCCAAAATTACACAACTAGGAAGTATCTGAGGCTAGATCTGAACTCAGATCTTCCTGATTCAAAACTTAGCACCATCCATTGAGCTTTGTAGCTGCTTCCTTGGCAAACAGAGTTTAAGTGTTAAGTGTTAAGTTTAAAATTAAGTTTAAATCACAGGTCACGTAGCCAGTGGGTGTCTGAGACGAGTTTTGAACTCATTTCTTCCATTGAGCCACCTAGTTGCCTCCTCATTATATATACATGCACATTACTGTATGAAACTCTGGACATACAAGAACAACTTTTGCATCCTTGATCCCTGTGACTCTATTTTTCCTGTTGTTTTTTTTTCTTTCCACCTGATAGTGATTTTTAAAAAATAGGCTCTTATTTTGCTTTCTTTTTCTCACCATTTCTTCCCCTCTTTCCATATTGCTTTGTCATATTTGTTGTGATTTTTTTGTTCCAATATGCTAGGCTTTATGGAGCTCTTCTTCCCCAATCTTCTTTGACTCAATAGGTTATTTCCAGTGTTTTGGCGTGTGTATGTGTGTGTGTTTTTTTTCCTTTAAGAGATAAATGTGCTGTGGGTATTTTTCTACAGATAATTTGTCTTCCCTTTAATAGCCTCCTTGGGGAATAATGCTAGTAGTGAGATCACTGAGTCAAAAGTTCTGCAGCTCTTAAAGTACATTTTCATAATGCCTTTCAAGAAGAATACACCAATTAGTTAGATAGCTATACAGGGAAAAGTACTTGTATTGCCTGATAAATGAATCAAGTTCCACAAACTGAGACCAGGAACTATTGTCCTTATTTTTGAACTCTGTATTAATTATCATCAGTCTTTCTGTTGCCAAATCTTAGAATTTCCATCTCAGTAACATCATATATATACATATAATTTTAATTACATATATATGTGCTTATATTTATAGGGGAGTATATATCCATCCTCTTCATTCACACAACAACCACCCCAAAATAGTTAAAAACTTTGTTAGTACTCATAGTATCTGTAATCAACTTCTAAATGTTCTTTCTGCCTCAAGCTTTATCCCAGCCCACCACATGGTCCAAATAGCTGTGTGACCCTGGGCAAGTCACTTAAGTGCCATTGCTTATCTCTTACTGCTCATTCTTCCATCTTGGAGGCATTACACAATACTGATTCTAAGATGGAACTGGTAAAAGTTTTTTTTTTTAAAAAGAATATATGCTCTATGACCTATCCCTCATTCTTAGAATAGTCCCTGGTCCATGGTAAACATCTGATATAGACTTGATTGATTGTCATTTATCTGGCTTAGTTCACCCTCCTACCCTGAGATTATTTTCTCTACCACCCTCAGAGGTCTACTTGCTACTCCCCAAACTTGGCACAGACTGTTGTTTCCCATGCCCAGAATAGAGTCCTTCCTGCTCTTTGCCTCTTAGACCAGCTTTCTCCAAAACTAAGCTTAAGTACTGACTCCTACAAAAAGTATTTCCAGATGGCTCATTGAATGTTTACATTCTTCCTCCCCCTCAAATTATTACCTAACACATGGTATATACTTGTTGATCAATTAATTAGCTGCGTAGACATTGTTTCCTCACCCCAGTAGAAAGTAAACTCTTGGAAGACTTTAGTCATTTGTCTTATTGTTCCCAACTCGTAGCACATTTCCAGGCACCTAGTACATACTTAATAACTCTTTTTGGTTTGGCTTGATAGAATATTTATCCAGAAAAATTAGAAATTTGAGGAATTTTAAAGAAAAAAAAAGAAACTTTAATCAGGAATATAGAGACACTCATTATCCATATCAAGATTCCTGGTATTTGAAATAGGAACTTTGAGTAATGGGTAGCTGACAAAATTTAATGTACATAATATAACTAAATACGTTTCTCTATTGATTCCTATCAAATTTTGAAAGGATGACTTAGATTTGCTTTGAGTAAGGGATGGATTGATTAGGTCCCCTTTGGTCATTTTTGAGGGTCAGCAATGATTAGAAGAGTAGAAAAAGAGAGCATTTCATGGTGTTATTAATATTTATTCAACATTATGCATCTCCCACTGAATCCTCTGAGATTGGTAAAGATGATTCTGCCTTCTCAGCTGTTTTTTTTCTTTTTAGTTGAGTAGGAATTTAAAAACAGAACTGTAGCTTTAATAGCTGGAATATGTGGTCATTGGAGAGATTGATTTTTTATATCGATTTTATTTCCAAGTTGACTCTTTTATTCTGATATAATATTAGTCTCTAGGCTGTGAAATTCAAAGGGTCACTTTTTTTATTTTCTTGCCTGTGACCCTCTTCCCATTTGTCTGTATTCTTTTTCTCTCTGTTCTAGATTTCGTTTCTTTCTTATACATCAGAAAGCTGACCAATGGTTGTGCTGAAAGCCAATGAGAGAGGTTATTAAATTACCATAACATTTATGAAAATGCCCAGTTAATGCATGAATTATTAACCTCTATGCTGATGGTGATAGATTTTTTTAAAGGTTTACAAAAGGTCACCTCACAGAAAGAGTTGAGGGTAATTGCCTAATTCCATGAGGTTTTCCTTTACAATTCCTCATTGGTCATTTGTTATAGTATCTTCCCAACTCTCTGCTTCTCCATTATCCCCTGGTTCATTCACCACCATAACTCATCTAAAATTGTGGTTTTTCCATGCCTTCTAGTCAATGGTTGGAAGGAAGGAAGGAAGGAAGAGGGGGAGGAAGTAAAGAAGAAAGAAAATAAGGAAGCAACTCTTAAGTGTTTCCTTCATATGTACCAGGCACTAAGATGTGGATTATACAGATATTATCTCCTTTGATCCTCACAAGAACCCTGGGAGGCAGGTGCTATTCACATTTAACAGTTGAGGAAAGCAAGGCAGATAGAGACTAAATGACTTGCTCAGGGTCACATCTACTAAGTTTCTGAGGCTTTGCTCCAATTTAGTTCTTTGTGCCTAAAAATCCACCATGTTCTCTCTACTTTTCTCCCTAGATGCTTCCATAGAGCATCACTGAAAGAAATGCAAATAAAGAATGTAACGGTCATATGAGACAGCCCAATATATTTGAAGTATTAGAACTAAGTGTGTGGCTGGTTAAGTAGAAATATCTGAAGGATGCAGAATTCCCTAAGTAATCTCCACCAACTCAACACATCAATCTCAAAGTGGTTCTTTTTCAGTCTGGTGATCAACTTGACTGGGAACCTAAGAAATGCAGGCAACAACAACCCTTCCTGGGAATCTTGGGAAAATTCTGGTGCTTCTTCTGCCTTGGAACACACTCTTCAGAAAGCTATTTTACCCTCAGGAAGGTTTTTTCCCCTCTTGTCCTTTCAAAAACTTAATGGGTCTAACGCTTCCCAAATTTGCTGTTGGAGGCAGAGCTGGTCCTGGATTGAATCGTGCTATAGGTAGATAGGTAGCTAGATGACAGAAAGATAGATAGGATGATAGATTAAAAAATTATTAAGTATTTACTACATTCCAGACACCGTGTTCAGTGCTGATACAAAAACAACCAAGTGAAACAATACCTCCCCTCAATGAGCTTGTATTCTAACAGAGAAGCAAAAAGGACACCTAAAGGAAAGCTGTACATTGGGGTAGAGAGGTTGGATGAAGAGAAGAAATCTGGAGATGGGAGAGAGGAGTGAAATGACCATGGCTGAAGCCCTCCTTGAATTAAAAATCTGGGTGAGGGAGACACTGTCCAGGAGAGCAGGACCTCAGGGTGGAAGTTTCTCCAGGGTTGCAAGGTAGATGGAAAGAGGAAGTCTGGAGAATTCAGTTTATAAGTTAACCTTTCAAATTACTTCCTCTTCCCCATCTGGTTTTCACCGATGAAACCATATTTTAGTCAAGCTGGAACAATTCATTCATAATCTGTTTCTCCTTTTACAATTTGAACTCACGAAGCAGAGTCTTCCTGAGTCCAAGCCCAGTGCTCCATCCACTGCCCCTCTTAGTTGTCCTTTTTTAGTTTATTTCATATTTATTTTTGCCATTTTCTAAGTCCATAGGATTTTTTCCAAAAATATAAAGAGGAGATGATCAATTTCTCTCATATATATATATATATA